>NW_020209405.1:0-5797 GCF_003025095.1 Trichoderma harzianum CBS 226.95 | reverse complement strand
TATTACTATTTTTACTATAATATATTACTATTTTTACTATAATATATTACTATTTTTACTATAATACTTTATATTATAAAGGTTATATTTATTATTAAGAGGGTTAGTAAAGCTGCAATAGCTGGGTTAAAGGAAGGCTATACCCTAGCCTTTAGTTTAAAATCCAGAATTAATCCGTAGCCTAACCTAATCAACTATAGCCAACTAAGTTAAACCTTAAAGATTTAAGCTATAAAGTATAGCCGCTAATTAAGGTTTAAGACTAAACTTAAAGTATATAAAACAGCCTAAATAATAAAGTTTAAATATAACGTAAACTTTAAACCCCGCAACTTATAGTTTAATAACTTAACTAGATTAAATAGGCATCCTTCCGTTAGGTTATAAAAGGCAGTAATAATCCCTAAAAATAAATTATATATATAATACTTTTAAAATTAAAAGACTACCCGACGAAATAACGCATTATAAAAGTAATAAACCTTTTTAATAACTACTATAAGATAAGTTAATAGCTAATATACATCTACCTACTATAAACAGCTACAATAGCTAAAGGTAATAAGAAACTAACTGCAACTATGGCTAAAATAATAACTACTGCTATAAAAACTTATAATAAAGACGTTATTAATGCCGCAGAGAAGGTCTACTAGAGCCTAAAGAATAAAAAGGGTAAAAGAGGGTAACCTAAACTAACTATAAAAGAGAAGACGTAGATTAGCTAGGCTAGCTAATAGCTGCTAGATAAAGGTTTAATAGTAACCTATTATTTTAATCTTAGTTAGGTAGTTTATCCTCTGTACCTAGGAGAGATACTTTATATTATAAACTAGATTTACCCCTTTAATTATAATTACTATCCTTATATACTAAAATATAATATAATATACTAAAAAAATAAATTATTATATAAAAAATAATATTATAATATTATAAACTATTAATCTAACTTAATTTATTTAAAAATAATAATTTTAACTTTTTTAATTAAAATAAATATACTTTTTATAATTTAGCTAGCTTATTAATATTATTATTTTCTTTTATTTATATAGCTAAAATAATAATAATATTTTAGTTTTTAATTTTATTTTAGCTTTTATTTTTAAGTTTATTTTAAACGTAATAGCTATTATAGCTAACTTTATTATAATAGTAGCTTTAATTAGCTTTTATAATTATCTTTTTTTTATTTTTATTACTTATAAGTTTAAGTATAATTAAAAACTTTTTATTAACTATAATAAAGTAGCCTAACTATAGCTACAGCTGTAGTTTTATAATAGCCTTTATAATAGCCTTTATAAATCTTAAAATTTAAATTAAAAAAAATTATAATATATACTTAGCTTTATATAGTATATTACTTTTAGATTTTACTTTAGCTACTATTACTACTACTACTATATTAACTATAATAGCTAAAGGTTATTTTAACTATTATTAGCCTTTAATATTAATAATATAAGTATTTTTTTATTACTTAGTAAGTATAATTACCTATAGAGTTTTTAAATAATATTAAAATTATAAATTTAAAATAAAAGCTTATTAATATTTTAATATTATATAATTAATAACTTTTTTATAAAAAAATAAAAGAAAATATACTAAAGGCTTAATTAGCTATTATTATAAATAAATATTATTTTTACTAAGGGTTTTATTAACTTTAAGCTTTTTAAAGATTATATAATAAGTCCTCCTATTTAAATAGTAGTTTTTTCCTATTTAAATAGTAAAGGTCCACATTATAAGCTAGATTTACCCCCTTAATTACAATTACTATACCTATATATTAAAATATAATATAGTACATTAGGAAGGAAGATTACTATATAAAAATTTATATTATAATACTAAAGATTATTAATCTAACCTAATGTATTTAGTAATAATAATTCCAACCTTTTTAATTAAAATAAATATACTTTTTATAGCCTAGCTAGTTTATTTTTATTATTATTTATTATTTAAGTAGCTAAAATAATAATAATATCCTTAGCCTTAGACTTTATTATAGCGTTTATCTTAGTATCTGTATTAAGGGCAGCAGTAGCTATTATAGTTAGCTTTATTATAGCAGAGGTATTAGCTTATCTTTAAAACTATCCTTTTATAGTTTTAGTAACTTATATATTTAGCTATAATTAAAAACTTTTTATTAACTATAATAAAGTTACCTAGGTACAGCTATAGCTGCAGCTTTAGGATAACCTTTATAAGCCTTAAACTTTAAATTAAAAAAGATTATAATATATATTTAACTTTAATTAGTACTATAACTATAAATTCTACTACAGCTGCTACTACTACGTTAACTATATTATCTACTTCTACTAGGTATTATTTTACTTATTATTAGCAGCCCTTAGTATTAATAATATAGGTATTTTATTATTATTTAGTAAGTAAAGGTAATTATAAAGGTTTTAGATAATATTAAGATTACAGATTTAAAATAAAAGCTTATTAATATTTTAAAACTAAGTAATTAATAGTTTTTCTATAGAAAATTATAAAAAATAATACTAAAGGCTTAACTAGCTATTATTATAAATAAATATTATTATAGCTTAAGGTTTTATTATTATTAAGTTTTTTAAAAATTATATAATTATAAAGAAGTTTATATTATTATATAAAGTTATTAATATAAGGCTATAGGAGCTAAAGATTACGGTTTAATAATATTATAGCTATAGCTAAGTAATACTACCATATAAGGAGATTAATAATAACGTAGGTAATAGTTATTAGGATATTACCTAGCTAGTCTTATTATTAAATAACGTACTACTACTACTATATTTATATCTTAGCTATATTTTAAAAATAATTATATATTTTTTTAATATTAAATATATACTATTATATAAATATAAAAAATTACTAATATTTATAATAAAAAAGGACTTTATATTTTTATATACTATTTTTATAAAATTATTAATATATTAATTAAAGTTATAATATTTTTTAATAAAGTAATATACTTATTATTTATAGTATAGTATATATTTCTTTAAAATATAGTATAAAATATAGTTTTATATTAAATTTTATATAAGCCTTATTTTATACTATTTTTTTTTAAATTTTCCTTATCTTTAGTATAAATAACCTACTTTTAAATATAAAATATTCCCTTATAAATTAAAGGGTTAGCAGTAGGTAGTAAAGTAATATTACCTTTTTTAATAATATCTTACTTAGTAGTATAAGTAGTAAGATTATTATTAATAATATTACTATTACTATTAACAGCCTTAAATTTATTATTATTATTACTACTATTTTTATTCTTTTACTTTAATTAAATTTATACTTTAATATTAGTATTAATATAATAAATATATAATTACTATTAAGTAATAAGGAAAATTAATTTAAGAATATTCTTTAATATTAACTTTTTATTTATAATTATTATAGTTAACGCTAGTATATAAAGGTTTTAATAAAAGTACTTAAGTTATTAATAAAGCTATAAAAAGCTATTTTTTTTTATATTAATAAAACTAAAGGTAAAGTTAATTATTAACTTTTAATTTATAATATTTATAATTTTAAAGAAATATATATAAAAATAGTTTATTTTATAAATATTATTAAAGCTAAGGACTTTAGAGAACTAATACTATATTTTCTTTAATTAAAAATAAGTTTATAAAATACCTTTAACTTTATTATTAGTATTAAGTTTAATATAATAATAAAAATTATTATTTTAAAGTTACTTAATTTAAGCCTAGGTAGTTAATAAACTATTAAATTCTTTAATCTAAATCTTCTGCTTATTATTATAAATATTTAAAAGTCTTCCTATTTATACTATAATATATTCCTATTTAAACTATAGTACTCTATAATATAAGCTATATTTAATCCTAAATTATAATTACCATACTTATATAGTAAAATATAATATAATATATTAAAAAAGAATATTATTATATAAAATTATATATTTATTAATTAATACTAATTCCTTTAGAAATATATTTCTAGCCCTTTTAATTTAATACTAATACTTTTTATAAACTAGCTAACTAGTTTATTAACACTAGGTTACGTAGCTAAAATAACCTTAATTATATCCTTAGATTTAATCCTAAGGTTAGTTTTAGTTTTAAGGTTAAAGATAGCTGTAGTTATTATAACCTACTGTCAGGGTTGCCAATTAGTGACGATTCGTTTCGTTAGTTAGTTGAAGAAAACGAAACGAATTCTATTCGTTATTCGTTAACGAATCTTCGTTTCGTTAGTTAATTGAAGAAAACGAAACGAATAGAATTCGTTATTCGTTAACGAATAACGAATAACAAATCGTTACTAAATTCATTACTAAATTCGTTAATAAAAAAATACTATTTTTTTTATTTAAATAAAATATAATAATTATATTATATTAAAATATAAAATAATAATATTTATTAGTTATATTTTATAATACTATTTTTAATTTTATTATATAAGCTATAATAAAGCTGTAATTTAAATAGTAAAATTTTAAGTATTATTTAAAGCTAAAAAAACGCTTTTACATAAAATAAAATTTATTATTAAAATATTTCTTTTATTATAGCTTATATAATAGTAATAAAAATAGCTTTATAAAATATAAATAATAAATATTATAATACTATAGTAAATATATAATAAATAATAAAGCTAAATTATATATAATTTATCGTATGATTTATTATATAATTTATCGTATGATAATCATATAATAAATTGTATGATAAAAATAAAATAAATTATAGAAATATAAGGTTATATATAATAAAAATAAATCATATAATTTATCGTATGATTTATTAGATGATTTATTTTTATTATATAATTTATAGTCTAACCTATAGTCTGATTTATTTTTATTATATAATTTATAGTCTAACCTATAGTCTAATTTATTTTTATTATATAATTTATTATTAATTATCATAAGATTAAATTATCTATATAATTAGCCTTTTCCCTTTATGTTTTTTTATTTATTTTATTATAACAACAGTTTTTTATTATAATAACACTTCTTTATAATAGATACTAATTATGAATATAAAGAAATTGACGATTTTGAAGAAGAAGCTTATGAAGCTACTAATTTAAATTCTAAACCACCACTTATTCATAATAACCTTAATTCTAATCCTTTTTTACATTTAAATTCCTCTATTATTAATGATAAAGCTAGTGTAACTAGCGATTCTATGTATAATAGACCTGAATTTAAATTAGAAGAAAATAAGGATTCGAAAATTTATATATTTCAAAATAACCTATTTATAAGGGATTTATTACCTATTAAAATAGGAAAAGATCGGGAAATAGAAATACGCTATACAAGGTTAGTTATTTATTTTATTATTTATTTATTATTTATTTTACTATTTATTTATTATTAATTAATTAATTTCTTAGTTACAAATTTAAAGCTATTTATCAACTAAAAGGCTTTAAATCATCGAATTTAGCCCGTCACTACCAATCAAAACACCCCCTTATAGCTTATAATAAGGAATCTAAAAAGATTAGAAAAAGAAGTAAGTTATTATTTTATTATTTTAATTAATTTAATAAAACTTCTGGTTTTTTTATAATTATAATATTTTTATTATATATAAGTTATAATAATTAATATTATAATTATAAATACTAGTCGGGACATTTAGCCACAAGGCTATTTAGGTTAATTAATTTTATTATTTAATAATTTACTTAATAACCTTTTATAACTGGGCCCTTATAATTATTATTAATAACTTACTTATAGAAGCCGATGTTA
>NW_020209404.1:0-5877 GCF_003025095.1 Trichoderma harzianum CBS 226.95 | reverse complement strand
TTATAATAATATTACCTATAGTCTAAGGTAACCTCTAAATAAGAGTTATAAACGTATAATAAGCTAAGCTCCTATAGTATTAGTATAAGAGGAATTCCTAAGGGATAAACCTTATACTAGGTTTATATTAGCGGATAGGCTAGGCTAGATTAGTAGGTAATTAATAAAAATAAAGGGGGTTTATTTATATAACTAGTAGATAATACTTTATAAATATAATTAAGCGTTATTTTATATTTATAACTAACTATTTAAACTATTTTAAATAAGCGTAGAGAAGTTATATATATAATATAATGTTTACTTATGTTTACTTTCGTAGAAGTGAACATTTTCCTAATTAGGTAACCGTTTACTAGTGTTCACTTTTCGTAAAGTGAATATAATCTTAATTAGTTCGTGTAGACCGTTGTTTATCCATGGTACTTACCCTGTAGGTCTGCCAGTTGCGACCATAAGTTGTTGGGTCGTAACAAGACTCTGACTTCCGTATTGACTATGTCCCCGGCTGGAATAGCTCTCTTGTCGTTCTTACGGGAGACTCAGGGCACGGATTCAAAATAACGCCCATAGTTAGAGAATAAGTTATCTCGCTTTTTCAAGATGGGGCCCAGCGTATTCCTCGCTGCCGCTGGCGAAGCTTACCAAATGAGAATATGGTAGCCAAAGGGAAGGGATGGGGTAATAAAGTTACCTGGCGGGTTGGTAAAGAACGGGAACTCTCAGAACTTTTAGCTGAGAAAAGGTCTACTGAAGAATCTCACGCAAAATTATAAATAGCTTTCTCTGTCTGTTGGATGGATCTTTAGCAATGTAACTAACTGGTTTCCTATATACTACTGTCAAGGCTTTGGCATAGCTAGTCGAGAAGCATAGAGCTAATTGGCGCGCTGCGTAGGCCGCTAGATCGGCCATGGCAGTGCTAGACAGATAGAAACCCATATTTACAAACCTTATCTTCGTATAGGAATATATTATTGATAAAATAGCTGGGGCTATGTTCGTCTGCTAATATCTCTTGTTTTGAGTATCACGCAGGGGGCTGCTTAATATACAAGTATAGGCCGGCATTATGACAATTGTCTATTATTTTACATCTAGTATGGATCTCAATCTTCTTACCATTGAACGGCTTGAAACGAAAGCAATTGAGTGGCCCTTCATTCACTGATAACGGCCGTATCAGAATAACATCACTGGCTCAAAAGGTAGTATATCGTTAGAGTAGAAGGTGATGGACTCTACGGAAGCACCCTAAAAAAGGCCGATCTTGTTAAAATCTTACAGTATACCTTTCCCACGTATTTTTGCTTGCAAAGCTTTTGACATTGAGTCCATTATTGAGCCTAATTCTTTATGCTGTCATAATTGCATCGTACTTTCATAAGAAAGATGATGTTCGTTGCTTAGGTAGTCTCATAATTACGTCACGCCTCGGAGCTCTTACACAGGGTGACTACCCTATAAAAGGAAGATGAACGCCGCCGTACGAAATTTGAGCGACCTTCAGCTCATCATACCCAAATACCAACTACGAATATTCATACGATACAATGGCTTGCGATTGTGGAACAACTTGCAGCTGCACTGGTCCAAACAACTGTAGCTGTGGCCAGAATTGTGCATGCAAGAACTGCGGTGTAAGTTCAACTTGAGCAGACGGATACTTTTAAGAGTAAACTTCTTACTTGGTTATTTCAGCATTAAAATACAAAAAGTTTCTTTGGGAGAACCAAATTCGTGTCAGGCACAGCGTCCAAGTTCGGTGCTTAGGCAAAGACTTAGGCAGCCTCCTAAACTTAGTGTATTTGCAATACATGGCTTGTGTGCATAAGATCTGCCTTAAGGAGGCATATAGTGTGGGAAATCACGGTTATGTTTGGATTTTGTATATGTATTCAAGCCCATCGCGATTTTACTTATTCTAAGTTACGGTCAACTTCGAATGGTCTAGCTCTATTTGCATCTGAGAAAGTAGACTTGAGAAAGATACGTTTTATTCGCCAGTCTCTTTGTTTCAGTTCCAGGGTTGGTGATAAAACAACGTCTCAAAGGTATTCTGTACTCTATATAATGCCGGGATACTGATCAGGTAGATACATCTTCTGGGGTAGAATTGGTACGTGGCGGGGCAAAAGACGCTGAGCAAGACTGGAGACGACAACAAGGCAGCCGTTATGACGGGGCAGCGGCTGGATTGAGGTCCAAAAACCTCCTCGGGGATACCATTCGGAGTATTCCCAGTTCAAAGCTTGACAGCAGAGTTCAATAATTTAATATACATTATAAATTAGAAAAACATAACCTTTAAATAAATCTCAAAGTATATATTTGCTTATAATTAGATTATATTTAGTAATGTGAAATAGTAAATAGCTTAAACAACAGGGTGAGTAGTATTAGTGGAATTTGCTGGGCCACCCGTGGTTGTTCCTGCTACTCCATGTGTTTGCTTATCTGGAAATGTACCAGCTGCTGAATGGACACGGCTGTTCTGGGTGAAAGCAAGATTCAAGCGATTGTAATCCCACCTACGAGCAAGGAAAATGAAAGCAAAGGCCAGAAGCGGAACCAAGAGGAGATCTAGGATGCCAAAGAAGATAAAGCTGGACGTGATGCCAATCCGATTACCCCCGTCAGAGAGACCAAAGGCAATCGGATAAAAAAACCAGATCAGATTCATCCAGCCGGCCAGTCCTGCGTGGTCGCGGGAGTAGCCCATGCGGCGAGCGCCTCTATGGCCCTGGGCGAGGGTGCTGAAGGCAAGCGCGAGATAGGCTACCGTGCCAATGGCGAAAAACCCCCATTTATAGTTGGTGTGGGTGTAAGCAGAGAAGAGATAGGATAGGATCCTGAGTGAGGCAGAATTATTAGCACATGTGTGCGATTGATGAGAAGGCACTGACGACGATAACTTACCAAACCCATGCCAGAGCTATATTATACAGAATCGTTGCCCATGAGACGCTGCTAAGAAGACCGATGGCGATAATCAAAACAGGAAAAGAGATGACCCAGTACACGTATTTGGCGAAGAAGATCTGGCGCGTAAGGCCACTATGGGCAATGTTGTTCACCTGTGGAATCACACTCCAAGCTAGGTCCGAAGCCATACTAAAGTATGCGACGGCACCCGAAAGGAGAGCAATAGTGAACAGGTAATGAAAAATCTTTTCTCCAGCTCTAGCTCTCCATGTCAGAGGAAAAACTATTATCTGCCTGGTCATCAGTAAGGCCAACTTCCATGTGACCATGCGTCAACCAACCGATGTGATGGCGAAGACCGCAAAGACAGCCCAGAGCCAGTCTGATCCGTGTACAGAGAGGTGTTGGTCACCTGCTGGTGGGTTGGTGGTGAGAGCGCCATTGCCACGATTGGCCAAGTTCATGGTGAGTTCGGTCGATATCAGGCAGGGTAAATCAATAAAATATGCTGTTACAAAGAGGATTGATGTAGCGAGATTTTGTGTAGACGCCACGGACGAGGAAGATCAATTCAATCTGTTTGTTTTGTATCTGATAATGGAGAGCGTGAAAGAATGACCTCGGGCGAGATGAGAGGCTCTTATACCGCAAGGAAAGTGGTAGAGCCAACCTAATGCTCGTTAGTTTCTGGCTTCCCCACACAGCTCGAACTCTGATTATGTCTTTATTTCGCCTCTTGTTTGTGATGTAGAAATATAAGAGAATCGGATAATAATCTATATGGATGCCAACTTGAACAAAGTGAGATTACGTCACCAATTGACGTGCTCTCCGTAAGCGTTTTCGAAATCCGGAGCAGATGTTCCCCCTCCCTAGTATAATATACAATCCATGGGAGCGAATTTGTTGACGTCGCATTGACGGCAAGACACCGAAGTACGATGCTGTCGTAGATCACTGGTGCTCAAATATAAATGGTGGCTTCAGTGTCAATTAAGCCTATACTTTAGCTTCCACTTGTCTTTCGATTCAACTGGGTTAGATAGCAACTAGTAACGAACACGCTTACCAAAGGGAGTAGCAAATATGCATCCCAGCTGTAAACGGCCATAATGGACTGTCTTATTGCATAACCCAGTTTTGTGAGAAGAGAAATTCTACAACAGTTCCTCTCTCACTGGACTTGCCTTTAAGCTATCTATGTAATTCACAACTTTGGATAAATAGTAATTTTTAGTATACGGAAGAGCTTAGTATTATTTCGGGATTTACCCAGTCAGCCTATGCTACAGCCGCAACCATCTTCACATAGGCCTCATTTATAAAATTAGACTGTACTGATGGCGCTGCCCTAGTGGCGCTAATCTTTAAGAGGCGGAGAACTAGGTAGGTGGCTCCCCGATGCAGCGACGATGGTCACCGTATGTGGTTAGTTATCTCCGGTCACTGGTAGTAGTATCTACTTGTCCATTACATACATCCTTCTGTTCTGCCATAAGCACCCTAAGGAACTCCTTGTCTGTATCTATAGACATTAAACAAGAACGTTCAATTCCCAGTAACCCCGCCTGTACCGCTATCGAACTGGTGTTTTTACAGTCACAAGGGGGTTTTCAGTGTATCATGGAAGTCCTTGCTATGAAAATCTCTGTATGTGCAGAGGTTTTTACTTTATTAGCTACCGTAGCTCCAACAAAGCTATCGCCAACGATAAACCCCCCACCGGTACGTGCGCCTCTGCATTATCTTAAAAAAATGTCTTGAGCCAAAATGGTTAGAATCGAAACCCGGCATAGTATGACCCAACGCCATACCCATAACCAAGATAAGTAAAAGCTTTAACGTTCACAGCTATTCAAGATAAATTCCTGTATGTTGATTATACCGCGACCTTTTTGCGTTGCCACGCTCTCTTTTGTCTTTATTCATCAGCTACGAAAACGGCTCCATTGTTATTAACCTCGAGGCCCGAATCGCTGCTGTTATAGGTATTTGGGCTCCTGCTACTGATCGCCGGACCCGTGTTCTCCTTACACGAGAAAGATTGCTTCGTCTTCGTCTTCATCTTCATCTTTGTTGCCGTTGCTGTTGCAGGGTCCCAATTATCTCCAACGGAAGTCCCAGCGTGTTCTCTAGGTCGGTTTGCCTCGTGCTCTTGCTTGGGTTCCAACAAGAAGTTGTCTGATAGTTGGGCGAGCACTTGACAAGGCAATAGGTTGTCGTATCGTGGAGATTTCAGAGACTGCCAGAGCTCGGCAGAAACTTGATTGGGGGAGCTGTTATTCTTGAATGACATGTTCTGTTTCTGAATTGCTTAGTATAAGAAAAACTCCAATTCTTGCAAGTATGTTATCCCAAATGAGCTTGCATTGCAATTACAATTAAGAATAAAGACAAGGAGAAATAGGGAGAATCTGTGCCAGCTGGCCGAACTTTTAACTTTTCAACAGCGCATAAATAACTATTACGACCTGATCCGAAGTACGTACCTTTTGGGAATACTATGGAAGGAACAGCTAATTATAAGAGAGTTTTACAGGCTTACTTAGATACGTATACTATAGTGCGTAAGCCTTAATACTAAGGTTGCAGGCTTACTAAGTATAATAGAACTTTTTAAAGTAAGCTACTAAGAACGATTAGATATATAAGATTTAATTTTCTACGCTCTTTAGATAACTTAAATAAATAGTTATTAATAAAGTATTAAAATTAAATATAAACTAAATTTTTATTATATTTTACTTACTTTATAATTATATTTACTTAAAGCTACTTTTTATCCTTTTTGCTAATATAAACTAATTAACTTTAGTTTATTACCTTAGGAACTTACCTTATACTATTTAAGTATTAAGTTAAGATATTATATATTAATAACTTTTATTTAAAAAGATACTAAGTACCTTTAAGTAATATAAATTACTATACCTAAAGCTAAAGCAGCTGTTA
>NW_020209403.1:0-5921 GCF_003025095.1 Trichoderma harzianum CBS 226.95 | reverse complement strand
TAAAATACTAAAATTAATAAAATAAATTTTATTTCTTAAGATTTCTTTTATTATTATTATTATTTTTAATATAAAAGTAATTAAAAGTTCTTATATTATAAAAATTAATTAATAATATTATAAAATTATTATATTAATATATTAAATATAAAATAATAATTATATTAATAAAAAAATAAATATAAAATAATAATTATATTAATAAAAATATTATTTTTATAATATTTATATAAGTAATATAATAATTAATTAATATTATAAATAAATATTTTATAATATAATTTTTATAAATGAATTAAAGTTTATATAATATTTAAAAATAATTTTCTTTTACTTTTTTAAAAAAAATATAAATATAATATAAAAAGATTATTAATAAATATTAATATTAATTATATTAAGAAAAAATATATAATATTTATTAATTTTATAAATATAATTTAATAATAATAAATTAAAATAAGTTTAAAAATATATAAAAAATTTTAAATATATAAAAAAATAATAATTATATAATTATTATTATTATATTATATTTAAGTTTAAAATCCTTTATTTTTTAATTAATTAACTAAAGTATAAATTAAGCTTTACTTTTTATATATTTTTTATTTACTATATATAATTTTATTATAAATATTCTACTATATTATAAAATTATTATTATTTTAATATAAATAAATATAAATTTTATTTAAAGTTATATTAATATTTATTAACTTTTAAATATATAAATATTAATTTACTTTAAATTTATAAAAAACTAACTAAATAAATAAATAAATATAAATTTAATTAATAATTATATATTAAAAATTAAATATTTAAATAATATTTTATTATTTAAAAACTTTTTTATAATTATTAAAAATTAATAATTAATTTTATATATAATTATTTTTTAAATATTTTTTTTTTATAATATTTAAAAATTATTAAAATTAATTATATTTATATATAATAATCTTTCCTAAGTATAAAAAATAAACTACTTAACTAAAATTAAAATAATAAATTACTATTAAACCTTTATTTAATAGCTATTAGCTAGTACTTTACTAATTCTTTTACTTAGTAGTAGCTTAATTAATTTATATTTTCTTTTTTATAATTAATTTAAATTACCCTTTTTTACCTTTTTTATTCTTTAGGCTTTAGTAAACCTTCTTTATAATATATTTTAAGTTTAGTCTTAAACTTTAATTAATTATACTTTATAGCCTAAATTTTTAAAGTTTAACTTAGTTAATTATAATTAATTAAGTTAAGCTATAGATTAATTTTAGATTTTAAACTAAAGGTTAAGGTATAGCTTTCTTTTAACTTAGCTATTATAGCTTTATTAACCCTTTTAATAATAAATATAACTTTTATATATAATAATAAATATATTATTTTATTTTTTTATAATTTTATTTATTATAAATATATAACTTTAATTTATTACTTAAGTATTAATAAACTTAAATAGCTTTTTATATAAATTATATTACTACTTTAAAAAAACATAATTATTAAAAAACTACTTAATATTAAGAAAATTAAATATTATTATAATATTAAAGTATTAAATATAAATTTAACTTTAAAAATATTAAAAATTTTTTTTTTTTTTTTTACTTATATATATTTTTTAATTATTATTTTTATTAATTAAAAATAACTAAGTAAATAAAATAAAATATATATATTTATATATATATTACTTATTTCTTTCCTAAGTATAAAAAATAAACTACCTAAAAGAAACTAATTATAAAAAAACTTTTATATATAGTAATAACCTTTAATAAACTACTTTATTAGTTTTTTTAATAATTTTCTTAATACTTTTATTTAGCTTAAGGTTTTTAATACCCTTTAGCTAATTTAGCTTATACTTTACTTTACTTAGCTTTAGTCTTTTTTTTAAAGCTTTTAATTATAAATTTATAATTTTATTAATTATAAATTTAGTTATTTATTTAGCTATTTTACTATATATTTATTATAATTAAGTTATAACTATTGTAGTTATTTTTTTTTAATTAAGAAAAAGTAAGTATATTATTTTATTATATAGTCTTTTATATTATATATATAATTTATTTTCAGGTATTATTACTACTTTTTATAACTTAATAAAAGGATACTTATTTAGTTTAGTTAAGTTATTAAATTATAAATTATAGGGCTTAAAGTATAATAATTATATTATACTTAAACTTTATTATTTAGGCTATTTTATATATATATTAGCTATACTTTATAGCTTAAATCTTTAAAGTCTGACTTAGTTAATTATAATTAATTAGGTTAAGCTATAAATTAATTTTAGATTTTAAACTAAAGGCTAAGGTATAGCTTTTCTTTAATTTAACTATTATAGCTTTACTAACCCTTTTAATAATAAATATAACCTTTATATTATTTATTTAAATTACTTTATATTTAATTTTTTTATTTATTATTACTTTATATATTTTTTATTAAAAGTTTATTAATATTTTTTATTTATATATTTTATTTTATAATTATTATAATATTATATTAATTTAAATTTTTAATATATTATTATAATTTAATTTAATAAAGGTATAAAGAAGAAGTACCTAGAGTAATTATTATCTAAATAACTAATAATAAAAAAAAGTAATAAAACTTAATACTTTTATAATTAAAGTAACTTATATAAGTACTTTAAATACCTTAAGGAGTAATAGGCTATAGTACTCTTTATAAAATAACTAAATATATAAAATTTAATTTTTAATACTTTTTAAATACCTTAAATAAATAATTATTAATAAAATATTAAAATTAAATATAAATTAATTTTTTATTATATTTTATTTATTTTATAATTATATTTACTTAAAGTCATGTTTTTTTTTTTACTAATATAAATTAATTAACTTTAATTTATTACCTTAGGAACTTACCTTATACTTTATAAGTATTAAATTAAGATATTATATATTAATAACTTTTATTTAAATAAATACTAAGTATTTTTAAGTAATATAAATTATTATACCTAAAGAACTTAATAATAATACTAAGGGAATCCTTTTGGAAATTACTTTTAATACTAACTTTAAATTCTTTAATATTAATAAAGATAGAAATATTACTTAACTAAATTAAAGAGTTTATAATTAATAATATAGTTTAATAAAATTATAAGTTATTTTTTTTTAAAAAGTAATTTAGTAATATTATTAATTTTATTAAAAGTAAATTTAAGGAAATAAATAAATTTATTAAACTTTAATAATAAGTTAATATTCATAACCTTAAATAAAATATTAAACTTTTTATTTATTAAAAATTTTAAAATAAGCTTATATAATAGTAATTCTATAATAATAATTAATAAATTATTATAAACTTAAATATAAATAAAATATAAAAACTTTAAGGAAATTATTAATAAATACTTTAAAATTACCCTTAAATTAATTTTATTAATAATAATTACTATGAAATTTATTAAATAAATTATATTATTTATTAATATATATATTACTTAAAATAAAAAATAAAATATAATATATTTTTATAAAAGAATTTAGTCATTTTAACTATAAACTTATATTATAAAAGATACTATAATAAATTAAAAATTATTTATAAATTTTAAAAACTATATTTTATTATTTTTAAACCTTATTTAATTATATTTTAAAAATATAAAAACTATAAATAAATTAAAAACTACTTAGGTTATTAATATATTATTTACTAAATTAGAAAAATCTTTTAATAATATAAATAAAATCTCTACTAGGTATAAAGGATAAACTACCTAAAAGAACTAATTATAAAAAAATCTTTATATTATTTTATTAACTTTTTTAATAATTGTTTTAATACCTTTACTTAGCTTAAGGTTTTTAATACCCTTTAGTTAATTTAGCTTATATTTTACTTTACTTAGCTTTAGTTTTTTTTTTTAAAGTTTTTAATTATAAATTTATAATTCTATTAATTATAAATTTAGTTATTTATTTAGCTATTTTACTTAGGTTATAATTAAGTTATAATTACTATAGTTATTTTTTTTAATTAAGAAAAAGTAAGTATATTATTTTATTATATAGTCTTTTAAAAGTATTATATATATAATTTATTTTTAAAGATTATTACTACCTTTTATAATTTAATAAAAAAATATAATAAACTTATTTAATCTAGTTAAATTATTAAATTATAAATTATAAAGCTTAAAGTTAATTATATTATACTTAAATTTTATTATTTAAGCTATTTTATATATATATTTTAAGTTTAATTTTAAACCTTAATTAATTATACTTTATAGCCTTAATTTTTAAAGTTTAACTTAGTTAGTTATAGTTAATTAAGTTAAGTTATAAATTAATTTTAGATTTTAAACCAAAGGCTAGGGTATAGCTTTCCTTTAACTTAGCTATTATAGCTTTATTAACCCTTTTAATAATAAATATAACCTCTATATAAATAAAATAAAAAAACTAAAGTATATACCTTTAAATATTATTAATAATATAATAAACTAAATTATTTTAAGTACTAAAGGGTTAAACTAAAAGAATAATATAATATAACTTTAGAAAAAAAGTAAATTAAAGAATAATAATTAATAAATTAATTATATAAAATTAAATTTAATTTTAGAACTTATACTAAAGTACTTAAAAAACTTTTTTAAAAATATTATAAATTATAAAAAACCTTTAATAACTTATAAAATAATAAAATAATTTATAATATATATATTAAATAAATAAAACTATATTATTAAGTAATAAAATAGATTAATTATAAGAATTTATATTATAAATTATATATATTATAAAAAATTAAAAACTAATATTTAAAAAACTAAAATAGTTTTTAAATAAAAAATATTATAAAATTAATTAAAAATTTATATTTTTTAAAAAGGAATATAAATATTATAATAATAAAAAATAAAAAAGATTTTTTAAAAAAAAATACTTTTATTATATATTAAAATAAAAAACTATTTAAAATTTTAGTAAATTTTAAAATAAATTTATAATTACTATAAATAAAAAAAACTATATTAACTTTTTATAAAAAAAGAAAATAGTTTAAATATAATAATAAATAAATAAAAAAATAAATAAATTAATTATATTTTAAAGTATTTAATTAAATTACTTTAGTAATATATAATATTATTAATACTTTAAAATATAATATTATCTTAGGTATATTATAGTTATACTAATATAAACTTTTAATAATATAAAGTAAAGGCTTAATTTATTAATAAAATAATAAAAAAAACTTCAAATTAAAAAAAATATAAAGGAAATTAAAAATTTTAACTTTTAAAACCTAAAGGAATTTTTATATAAAAATAATAATAATAAATAAAAACTATAAAAGCTTAAATTTTAAAATAGTTTATTAAAGGAAAATAAAACCTATATAAACTTAATTAATTTTTAGAAATTATAAAGGAAAAATAAAATAAGTAAAAAAAGAAAAAAAAACCTATAAATTTAATAATTAATATTTTAAAATAATATTAGAAATTTAAAGCTTTATTTTAAACAACTTTAAAAAATTCCAATAAAAATATATAAATACTACTTTATATTAAATAAAATTATATAATAAAACTAAAAAAAAAGGAAATAACTAAAGTACTTTCTATTATATAATTTTAGTTAATTAAAATTAAATATTTTTAATAAATAAATATAAAAAAATATATATATATATATATTAAAATTTTTAACTCCTTAATATAATACTTTATTATTTTTATTTTAACAAAAATAAAAAACTATAATTAATTATTAATTATTAATAATTAAATAATATTATAATTAAAACTTAAACTTTTTTATTACTAATATTTAAAGTATAAAATTAATTATAAAAAATAATAATATATTTTTAATTAAACTTTATTAATATTTATA
>NW_020209402.1:0-5933 GCF_003025095.1 Trichoderma harzianum CBS 226.95 | reverse complement strand
AATACTTAAATAGCTAGTTATTATTATAGCGTTTATAATATAATTAGATTAGAATATAGATATTTACTTTTATTTATATTACTAGCTGGTAATAAGATTGCCTGTTTACTGACCTAATTACTTTACTAATATAAACTATAAAACTACTCTAAGGTTTATCCCTTAGAAACAGCTAACCTATAGTACCTATAGAACCTGGTTTATTATATAATAATAACTTTTATTTAGACGGTTACCTTAGACCTATGGGTAATAAGATACTAAGAACTTAGCAGCTTATAAGCTTTAGAGTTCTAGATAATAACACTAATTACAAAAGCGAAGCTTAAAGTAATTACAATAGCGATATTAAGCTTAAAGATACACCAGCCGAAAATATAGCTAATTAAGCTAATTATAATAAATTAAAGGCTAAGTTTAAAGCTCTTAAGACTTAGCTTTAGGACCTCTAAGATAGGAAAAGAGAGAAAGGTAAGGTTATTAAACTAATAAAGCCTAAACCCTTTAACGGAGACTTACGTAAAATAGATAAATTCTTCTTAGAATTTATAACCTATTTTAGATACTTCCTTTATATTTTAAAGGACGATAAAGATAGAGTTATCTTTACAGGCAGCTGCCTTATAGGAGATGCTGAAATATAGTTCCGACCTATTATATAGAATTACGAAGAAGGAAAAATTAATTTAAAAAAGTTTAAAACGTAAACTAAAGAAATTTATACTAAGTATATAGAATTTTAAGAATAATTTAGAAAGTTTTTTAGTATTATAAATAAATAATAAAAAGCTAAGTAAGAACTTTATTTTATTATTTAAAAAGGACTACTAAGTAAGTATACTTTAACTTTTTTACGCTTATTAACTAAAGTTAACTAAACTAAGGAAATAAAAAAGGAAGTCTACTATAATAGTATAAAACCTAAAGTTAAGGATAAACTTTTTAAAATTAACTATAAAAAAATAACTTTTACTAATTATACTTAAAAAGCTATTAAGATTAATAATTGTAATTAGGAATAATAGAAAGAGCGGAAGTAAGAAAAGAATAGGAACTTTTATAATATTTAACTTAAGTAAACTTAAAGATACTAAGCTAACTAAGGAAAGAAGTAAAATAACTATGTTGCCTTTTTTAATAATAGACGACTAGGCTTAATAGACCTTAGTATTATTAAGGCTTAACGTAAGAATGTTGAATACTATAACTGTAGAGAAAAAGGATATATAAAAAAGTATTATTAAAAGCTTATTAAAAAAATAGGAAATAAAAAATTTACGCCTATCCTAAAGCCTAAGGAAAACTAAGCTATTAATACTATATAACCCTCGGAAGACTATAATATTCTATACTTCTTAGTATGCTATAATAATAACTGTTAGACCTATTGCAGTAATAAATAAGGATTAAGATAGTACCCTAAAGGGCGTATATAAACCTTAAATACCCTTAAGGAAGTTACCTAGGAAGACCTTAGTTATATTAAATAACTTATTTAATAGAACTTTAATAAATAAGAATGAAATAATGAATTTAAAGATAAAGAAGAGGTACTTTGAGAATGGGAATAAGATGAAGCTATATAATAATATAATAAGGATCTTTTAAATACAGTACTGCTATTACGGTATAACCCCTGTAAAGAAAGGATATAAGAGGAAATTAAAGAACTTAAGAAATATATATGCGACTAATGTAGGTTAGTAGAACCTAAAGGACCCTACTACCCCTGTAAAATAATTACAGCGGACTAGGAATAATATAAAGACTAATATAGAATATAAGGTATTATTAAAGAAAATAAATATTATAACGAAATTATATAATATAAGGAACTTAAGGACTACTAGAAACTCCTTAAATAATAGGGACAGATTAAATAGATTAATTTAAGTACTACCTACGACTAAATCTAATTACCCGAAAATCGGTTTTAATAATATATTAAGACTAACGTAGATAAATACCTAATAGCTAAGATATTAGAACTAATCCTATACTACGTTAATAATATCCTACTTACTAACTAATATAATAAAGCTAATATTATTAATTATAAGCTATTACTATATAAATAATATATTATAACTAAGCTTAATAAATAATATAAGGATTATAAAGCTGCTAAATGTAAATAAAAGGAATTTACACTTTATAATAAAAATTATTATAAGAAATACTAGTACTAACGCTAAGCCCTTGTATATATTACCTATAACTTAAAACAATAAGGATTTAACTTTATAAAGTATAGTAATAATAATAAACTATAAGGAATTAACTAAAATAACCTTTAGAAGTACTATAAGCTTACTACTAAATATATACTTAAACTTAAATATACCTAGTATAAACGCTATAATATTTAAAATAAAGAATTAGGATAGATTACCTTAGACTTAGATAATATTAATATTAACCCTTATGGTAATAATTATTATAACGGCGCTGATAATGTAATCTACTATAACCTAAATACCTTTATAAGAAGAAAGAAACTATAAAAATTCTAAGTATTAGGTACCTTAGAAGGATATTTAATTATAGTTTATATAGACTCCGGAGCTATAATAAGCTATATTACGCCTTAACTAGTTAACTGCCTATAGTTAGATAACTATAAAAAGGAGAAACTATATACTTTTGTAAGTATTAAGAAATAATAATTTACTTATAATAATAGAACTGTTAACTATAAGACTAATCTCCTTAAGATCTAGTTTAGTAAAATTAAAAATATATTTAGTTTTAATATTATAAATATTATAGGATATAATATACTTTTAGGATATAATTAACTTAAGTTATATAACCCTAATATTAATTAAATTAAAGGCTAAGTAAGATAGCGAATTTACTTTAAATTAATTAATTTTAGAGATATACTATAACTAGATTAGGAGGATTAATAGGATGTTATAATATCCCTGATAATAGGATTAGTGACCCCTGTATTAAATAAAAAAATATAAAAATATATAGAAAAAAGAAAAGTTATAAAATAAGTATAATTTAAGAAGCTAAAGAAGTTCCTAAAAATAATTAAATATATTAAGAAACCTAAAAAAAAACAGCTTAGATTTCTAAACTTAATTATATAAAAAGTTAAGGAATTATACTACTAAGATTAATAAATACTAGAATATTTAAAGAATATATTAATAAACCTTTAGTATATACTAGTCTTTAATAAAGAATTAAATACTGGACTACTAAAATATAGCTAATAGGATTATAAGATTAAGCTTATAGATAATAAAGTCCTAATGTTTAATAAGATTTATAACCTAAGTACTACTAAACTTAAGATACTTAATAAATAAATTAAAGACTAGCTAAAGAAAGGTTATATTAAACTTTTTAAATCCTTAGTAAAATATTTAATTATATTTATACTTAAAAAGAATAGTAAACTTTAATTTATTATAGACTACTGATAATTAAATACAATAACTAAGAAAGATATTATACTACTACTACTAATTTTAGAAATTAAAGACTAGCTTATAGAAGCTAAGATCTTTACTTCGCTAGACCTTAAAGGAGCGTATAACCTTATTTAAATTAAGAAAGGTAATAAATAGAAAACTGCCTTCTATATAAAATACGGACTTTACGAATATTAGGTAATACCTTTTAGACTTACGAATACCCCAGCGATATTCTAGAAAATAATTAACTATGTATTACAAGACTACGTAGATTATTTTATTATTATATACTTTAATAATATTTTTATTTATTTTAAAAACTTAGAAAAATATAAGAAATACGTTAAGAAGGTATTATAAATACTTTAAGATAATAAACTCCTGGTAGAACTTAAGAAATATAACTTTTATATATAGAAGGTTATATTCCTAGAATATATTATTACCCTAGGCAGAGTCTAAATAAACCTTAAGAAACTTAAGGCAATTAGTGATTGGGAACTACTGTAGAACGTTAAGTAAGTATAAAGCTTTTTAGGATTTGTTAATTATTATTAACGTTTTATTAAAGACTTTTTAAAAATCATTATATTACTTATAAACTTAATAAAGAAAGATATTAAATTTAAATTAATATAAGATACTTTAACAGCCTTTAAACGCCTTAAACAAGCTCTTACTAGTGCACTAGTATTTATAATATTTAACCTAAATAAACCTATTATAATTAAAACTAATACCTTAGATTACGTAATCGGAGGAGTACTTAGCTAACTAGATAATATAAAGAAGAAGAGACTTAGGCCTATTACTTATTTCTCTAAGAAATTACATAGATTAGAACTTAAATACCTTATCTACAATAAGGAATTTCTGGCTATATACTAAGCGCTTAGTAAATAATATTAGAGATATTATTATAAAGGAAGTTGATTTTTGTTAATCTTTATGGATTATTAAAATATTACTTACTTTATGATAATATAAGAATTATTTTATAAATAAGTTAAATACTATAAGCGACTTTCTGAATTTAAGCTTATTATTAAATACTGCAGTGGATTAGATAATAAATAAGCTAATATACTTAGCAGATGCCTAGACTACTTTTAGGAAATCCCAGAAGTTAAAGCTTAAATACTAGAGAAAAACCAGTATAAAGACTTAGTTATCTAATTAATTAATACCTTATACTAAATTAAGATAGACGACTTAATTATTGATAATATAAAGGAATATATTAAAAACTAGGAAAATGAATAATATTTAGAAGGTGTTTTTATGGATACTGGATACCTAATATTAGATAGACTTATCTAGGTATTAGAAGACTTACGAAGTAAAGTAGTAAAATTAGTCTATGTATATAAGCTTAATAAATACCATAGAATTAGAAAAACTATATAGTAAATTGCACGATACTTTAAATTTAAAGGTATTAAGAAATAGGTATAGAAGGTTATATTAGAATATATAATATATAGACGAGCTAAGGTATTACGCTATCTTCCTTATAGAAAACTATAACCCTTACTGGTTCTAGTTAAAAATTAAGAATTAATAATATTTAACTATATTATAAAGCTTCTACTTTTAAAAGAACTTATAACTAATAATACTTAGGATAGTATTTTTATAGTAGTTAACTAACTTTTAAAAATAGCCTACTTTATTTTAATAAAAGAATAAAGCTCTATAGAAGACTTAGCTTATGTATTTTTCTAATATATTTATGTAAATTATAAACTGCTAAATAAGATTATTTTAGATAGAGGATTAATATTTATATTAAAATTTTAGTAATTACTTATAGTAAGAATTAGATTAAAATATAAAGCTAGTATAGCTTACTACCCTTAGATAGATAGATAAATAGAATAAATTAACTAAATTATTAAAATATACTTATAGTGCTACGTTAACTTTAACTAAAATAATTAGGTAGAATATTTACTAACTGCCTAAGTATTCTATAATAATATACTAGTAGAATTTATAAACTACTTACTATTTTACATAAACTACAGGTTTAAACTAAATTTACACTAACTACCTATTAAAGGAGAAAATATTAGTAAAGCTATTATTATAGCCGATAAACTTAAAGAACTGTATTAAGAATTGTAAGTATAACTTAAATTTGTTAAATAACGAATAGCTAAATTTATAAATATAAGAAAGATTAGAGGATTAACCTTTAAGGAGGGAGATATAGTTTACTTACTTTAATATTTATAAAATAATAAACAGCTAAATATTAAGATAAATAAGCTAAGTAATAAACTTAATTTTAAAAAACTTAGACTTTATAAAGTTATAAAAAAAATCGGACCTGTTAATTACAAAATAGATCTTTTACTTACCTTAGGAAAACGAGGAAGAACTATATATTTAAATTTTTATATTTTACTATAAGACTTTGAAGCTATAGGGTAGCTAGTCTTATCACTGGTCTAGTAACAAAGGGTAACAAGGATCAAATTGATCAAATTTGCTTGTTGA
>NW_020209401.1:0-5943 GCF_003025095.1 Trichoderma harzianum CBS 226.95 | reverse complement strand
ACTTAATAAGATTAGTAGAAAAACTTTATTAAAACCTAGGGATTATACTAGCTTAAGATTTATTATTAATATTTTTAAATAATTTATTAATTTTAAAAAAGTAAAAATAACTTTAGAAAAACCTTTTATTTATTATAATATAATAGCTTAATAAGTAGCCTCTGCTTTTTTATACTTAACCTTATTTAACTTATTTAAATTAGTAATACCTTATATAATAATATAATATATTTACTTATATTAAATTTTCTTTTATTTTTATAATTAAAAAACCTTTATAATTAACTTTGCTAAGGTATCCTTAGTAAATTTAAGCTTATCCTTTAAATAAAAATATTAAGTAAATACCTAATTTAACTAATTAATAGTTAAACCTCTTATGTTATAGTATAATTTATTTAATTATATATAATTAAAATATTATAAAGAATTATTTAAAAATAATAAGTATTTATTAAATTTCTTTAAAATATAAAAAGAATAATACTTATTTATTTTATTAATATTTTTAAAAATAAATTTAAATAAACTCTTTTATTTTTAAGTTTTAGAATATAAAGCTTTAGAAATATAATTTATTATAGTTAAGTAAATTACTATATAAAATAATAAATATAAAATAAAAAGTATTTATTAATAAGTAAGTAAAAAAATATATTACTTATAATAAAGTCTTAAGGATAAAATTAATAAAGGGGGGATATTATCTTATAACCTAGCTTTTATAATTATAATAATAAACTTATAGGTTAAATAATTATTAATAAACGTTAAATTAATTAATTAATTAAGCATAGATTATTAAATTATTTAATAATTTAATAATCTATAAGCTAAATTATTAAAAATTTTAATAATCTAAGGCAGGATTATTAAATTCTTTAATAATTCAGCCTAGTTAACTAAATATATAAGTTTACTTTATATTACTTATTAAAATACTTAGATAACTAATTATTATTATAGTGTTTATAATATAATTAAATTAAAATATAGCTATTTACTTTTATTTATATTACTAGTTAGTAATAGAATTACCTATTAACTAACTTAATTGCTCCGCTGAAATAAACTATAGAACTACTCTAAGGTTTGTCCCTTAGGAACAGCTAACCTATAGTACCTATAGGACCCAGTTCGTCACAAGTGTCTATATGCAGCTAATTCCAGCTAGAATCCATAGTTGCTCTGTAACAATGAGAGAGTTGTTTGGTGATGTAAAGTGCCGTTGTGGATAGCTAAATCATATTTTACTGCTGCAGCACTTGTCAAACTTTACAGGCTAGCTCTTCGCCGGATCGAACGTAAATGTCACACCGTCCTCTGTTCTCTTTCTCTCCTTTTTGCGTTCGTTTTTGTTGTCGGCGGCGTTTATGGCGCGACGTAATTTTGGTTATAATTGAAATATTTTGCGTTCATGACCAATACGAGACAACCAGCCCATATTTTCATCCAAAAAAGGTAAGGTTTCGCGATGTGCAGTCTCTGGGTGGTTGAGCCGGACCCGGAAATGCCTAACTTATTCGCCACTTCGATTTTGGCTATTTCTCACACTTGAATTGTACTTGTATTAACACTCACCGCTCTTCGTCAGCGTTTTCCACTTCAAAGGATGGCATTGTTTGTTTGTTTGTTTGTTTGTTTGTACTATTTACGACCCTAGCTGTTTACAGCCATAGTCCTATCTAGGCAAAAAGGTCGGGCCGGGCAGCGCAAGGCTGCTGCAGCCGCTTCTATCTTACATAGGGAAAGAGAAAGGAACGACATAGGGAAAAGGAAACACAGTATGCATCTCATCTTCTTCTGCTGCTATTAAAGGAGAAGCTCTCAGCAGCCAAAAAGGAAGTCTTTCGCAGTAGCAAAATCGTGCTTGTTGATTTTTGTCCACTGGTCTCTTATAGTATCCTCTAACGTATGTTAGAGGATACTATAAGAGACCAGTGGACTTGGCCTCCTGGTGCTGCAAGCAGGGTTCGAAAGTCCGGTTATGTGTTCCGGATTGAGCGTCCCCCCGCCCGGCCATTGCAGGCTTTCTGTTGTAAGATGTCTTGCTTTCCCCTATTTATATAAGGGGGTTGTAGATTTCTGTGCTTTTTACCATTTGGAGGAAGGCGGTGTGCCCCTTTGGTCCAAGAAGGAAGCTTCGCAGCTCTTCTCCTTTATCCTCCTTCAGCTGCAGTCCTTCCGGCCATTCAGCTAGCAGGCTGCAGTGCTGGAAGTGGCCTGCCTCTCTTCTCGCGCCGCGGCGGCATGGGCGTCTGCTCCTTCGTGTCGGAAGCGTTCGTGATAGCTCTGGAAGTCTCCGTGGCCTGACCTCTCTGCTAGCAGCCAGTGTAGTGTACCTCTTGGCAGCTTATGCTCTGCTGGCTTTTCTTCCCAGCTCAGTCCCCAGCAGCGCTGCCGTCAAATCAATCAAATCAAATCCGGTACCCGGATTTGATTGATTGATAGAAAAAAGAAGTATTATTTGATTGATTGATTTGTTTGATCAAATATTTGATGTATTTGATAAAATTTTTACAACTTTTTTCGCGATTTTTCGCGACTTTTTGGCAATTTTTCGCAATTTTAAAACCCTGTCTTAGACCCCTGTCTTCAACTTAGTTATCCTCATCTTATCCTTATCTTATCCTTATCCTTATCTTATTTTATCCTTTTGATTATATAAGATATTAAAAACTAACCTTATCTTATCGTACTATAATATTCTATACCCTAGAGTTATTTGAATTGTATCAAATTTATCAAATAATTGATCTTAAAGATTTGATTGATTGATTGAGAATTTTGCGATGATTTGATTGATTGATTGATAAATTTGACAAATATATTTGATTTGACGGCAGCGCTGCTAGTAGGTAACCATAAACAAACTGAACAAAGTATGACTTATTTAATTAGTGAGTTTATTTGTTTAGGTTTTTTAATTTAAGTTTAAGTATCATAAACTCATTGCCGTACCATTACAATCAGGTTGGCAATAACAGCTTATCATTCGAGAAAACTGGTTCTGTCAGAATAAGCGTTACAATCGTGGTTGCTACATCTTGTCTAATTATTCTCCTTGTTGGCCTGAAGAACAGTAGGACGGAGTGCTATCCCTACCAACTAAACTCATAAGCCTTAGTCATCATATGAACTAAGCTAATAATTGCCAAACTATTACCCTGATGGTCGTCAGCATCATTATTGCTCATAATATAATAGGGAATTTACACCCCCTGCAGAAACATGCAGGCGAATTGCCGCTGCTTGGAAGAGTAAGAATGGAACAGTGTCGTAACTATTTAGTGCGATGTAACAATCCGTCATAGGATTAACCCCTATTTAGTGCGATGTAACAATCCGTCATAGGATTAAGCCATCAAGGCAAAGGCTTGGACCAATGATCCCAATTCTGGTAATTACTAGGACGGAACTGGCTCCTCTAAGGGGTAAGCGTTGCAACAGACTACGTAGTAACATGAGGTGAAAGAAATATAAAGCACCCTTTGCGTCTCAGCTCTTTCTTCTATGTGGTTGACAATTGCAATACTACTCAATCAAAAGTGGTGTGAATTTTCCACAGTCCCTTTCTTATGCTCAATATGAAGTTACTTGCAAAAGCCTTGTTGGCCTCCAGACTTGTACTCGCCACCAATGGCCTAAGAACAAGAGTGACACCAAATGAAACAAGGCCCTCCAATATTGATGGGCCATACGGTGTGTAATAACGCATGGTGTTGCGATTCGGAGTACAACTTTTGCTAACCACAGTAGTGACAAATCCTTTCCCGGGTCCGGGTAATGAATCTTTTGACTGGTGGTGGGCAAATGTGAGTACGAATCCGGTTAAGCAAGTGTAATATTCTGACGGTGATAGGTGATCGGTGAAGAGGTCAACGGCATTGTACCTTCTATCGAAGTTGTCTTGTATGAAGGTTTGTTAAGTCTACTTTCGTATATACCAATACGCGATATTAATCCACAAATAGGCTTCGTCTTCACTCGTGGTCCCTCGGATCCTTCATTTCAAGTAGACATTTCTGGTAGGTTGCTCTTACCCGTTACATGAAACAGAGATTCTTATCAATCGTGAAAGGAACTTTGCCAAATGGCACTCAGTTTTTCATCGTTATACCAGCAGACACTGCAACAGTCACTGAAAGTGAAGAACGAGTGACAGCTGTGTGGAAAGATCCTTCAGGAGAGACCATCGCCAGCCTGCTCTCCACCACTGGTCCACCACGCACATTCGATGTTTCGTTCAATTACCCGCCGTTGGGGATATCAGGATCTGTCAGTCTGGTTGGCACTAATACGCCTCCGCATACAGGTTGCTCGGGCAATACTTCTGGCTCTCGTTATTTCGATCCTGCAATTCCTGCCGGAGCAAACTTCAACGATGCACAAACGGAGTTTTTCACTAATCTTGGGTGGGCCATTGCTATGCCCGGAACGACTTCTGCCAAAGTCAACATTGTTCTTGATGGACATAGCGCGTCATTTGAAGGAGCTGGGTATCATGACAAAAATTGGGCAGATAAGCCAATCGATCAGTACCTGAATACCTGGCTCTTCGGCCTGGGATCATGCGGGGTAAGTTAATGAATACTCTCCAAAGTTTCACTGCGTCAATTTGTCTGCTATTTGTTCAAAACTTGTATGTGGTTCAATGCTAAACTTTCAATAATAAATAGCCCTATCATGTTGCATTTGTCGAGGCACAGCCACTGAATTCACCGCATAAGGATGATTTCATGTCCGGCTACCTATCCTTTGATACGGAGATTCTCCAATCACAGTGTACAACTTTCTCCAACTTACCATATCCTAAACCCAACACCTTCAACTTCAATATCAGTGGGACTGCAGATTCACCGGCCGCTGGTGTCAATTTGCCAACCAATATGTTTGCTGAATACGTCATTCATAACGGCAGTCGTTACCAGTTCGACTTGAATCTGCTACCAGGAACTCCAGCTTTACCCATTTACAACAGATGGAGGGCGGTAGGTAAGGGTGGACTTGTTGGTGGAAAGCAGTATGATTGCACTATTTTGGGGGAGTGGATGAACCCAGGTGCCGTCCCATACACGGATGGCGCCAATATCTTCGAATCATAAATGAAGGTATTCCAGCAACAGTATAGCCTAGACAGAAAATAATTGGATATTAAAATATATATATTAAAATTGATGTAGAATATGATATGGACGAAATACATGAAAGCTACTTGTTCACGAGATTGCTGCGGAGTATTCTCCAAGTCAACCTCATTACAAGTTTTGTGACTCTTCAGAATCCTGCAACTATAGACGTTTGTTCACTCCAATTAATTACCACTCAAAAACAGTACTAAATACCGTCTTTGCTTTATTTTCAATAATATCTCTATAATAAGGTATAATGCGGTTAAAGGCCCAGGAGTATATTTACTGTAATAAAGCGGTAACTGCGCTACGGTCCTTTAATTTTAATAGATAGTATACTAGGCGCTTCTGCTATGTTACAGAATACTTTATAAAGAAGAGTAGTAAGACTATCTTTATTAAAACTCCAGATATTAGTGAATAACCTGACTTAGAGAATTACTTAATAGCAGGGATATTAAATAGAAGGTCTGCTTTAATAATAGTATAAGTAGGTTTATTATCACGACCCGGCTCTTAAGGTTGCGACAATAGGCCAACAGGTTGGCCGGAACTAGATTAACTATAGACCGACAGACTAATCAGGACTGTTAATATTCCTTAATAGGAAAGCTAGGAAAGCTAGCTTTTTAAATAATCTACTATAGAAAAGCTAGGAAAGCTAGCTTTTTAATATAATTTAGAATATATAACTAAATATATAAGTTTACTTTATATTACTTATTAAAATACTTAAATAGCTAGTTATTATTATAGCGTTTATAATATAATTAAATTAAAATATAGATATTTATTTTTATTTATATTACTA
>NW_020209400.1:0-5967 GCF_003025095.1 Trichoderma harzianum CBS 226.95 | reverse complement strand
AAGTAAAGTAAAAGTAAAGTAAAAGTAAAGTAAAAGTAAAGTAAAAGTAAAGTAAAAGTAAAGTAAAAGTAAAGTAAAAGTAAAGTAAAAGTAAATTATAGTTAGTATATAATTATATAAAAAACTTAAAATTATAAAAGAAAATAAGTTAATTAAATAATACTATTACTTTATTATATAATATAAAGATTATATTATAAAAAAGGGGTATATATATAATTATAATAAATAAATACTACTATATATTATTAATTATATTATTATTTATAACTATTATACTTTTATTTATAATAATATTAATTTAAGTTACTTTACCTTTATAAATTAATATAATAAAAAAATTATTAACTAAATAACCTTTAAGGTTCTTAAGTTACTTCTAGGAAATAAATTAATAATAAAAATATTATAAAAGTTAAAAAAATATATTAAAAAAAAATAAAAAATATATTATTTATTAACTTTAAGGAATTTATAATATTTAATTATATTTTTATATTAATAATATTATAAACTTATATTTAATAATAAATAAAACTAATACTTAAAACTTTAAAAATAGTAATTACTATAATTATTATAGTAGTAATTATTATTAAATTTATAAATATATTATTAATATTATAAAAAGCTTTTTTATATTATTATTATAATAAATTAATAATAGCTTATTATAAATTAAAATAATAATTATAATAAAAAAGTAATAATATATTAAATTTAATTAAGTTTACTAATGTATATTTAATAATAATTATATAATTTAATAATATTAAGCTTAAATAAAAATATTTTTTTATAACTTTTATAAATATATATTATATACTTAAGGCTAATATTTAAAAAGTAAATTAAAAAAAAACTTAATATAAAAAAATTATAATAATAAATTTATTATAATTATATAAAGTATAAGTTAACTCTTAGCTATTTACTTATATATATAACCTAAGTAATAATAATAAGGAATTACTTTATTTATAAGTTAATTATAAAGTTAATATAAAAAAAAAAAGTTAAATATATTAAACTATTTTTAAAAAATTAATTTTTATAAAAATATTAAGTAAGTATATTAATATAATATAAAATTTAAATAGTAAAAGTAAAGGTATTAAAAATAAAATTAATAATACTTTACTTTTATTATATTAAAATTTTAGTAAATTTATATTTCCTTTTACTTTTTTATTTTTTATAAAAAAATATTAATTATTTTAAATTATAAAAGTAATAAAAAAATATTATAAAATTATTATTATATTTAACTTTTTATTTATATTTATTTTTAAAAATATAAAAAAAAAGTTTAAAATAGTAATATATTTATAATAAAAATTAAGTAAATATAAAACTTAAATTATATTAAAGCTTTTATATAAGTAATATCTTTAATAAAGGGGATTAATTATAAAGTTAAAAAAAAAAATATTATTAAAAGTATTAAGGTAATACTTTAGAAAAAAGGGTAATATATTAAAGCTTATTTAAAAAAAGTATAATTATATAATAGCTATATATTAGTTATATTATAAAAGTATAAGCTAAAGATTATAAAACCCTTAGCTTAGTAATAATATTATAAAAAACCTAAAATTTAAAAAAGGAATTAAAGAAAGTAAAAATAAATATAATTATTTTACTACCTTAAGCTTATATATTTATTATATAACTACTTATAATTATCCTTTATTTTTCTTTACTCTCTTTTATTAATTTAGCTTTTGATAATTATATATAAATTTCCGTAGGTTTTTTATAAAGTTAATATATATATAAATCTTAAAAAAACTATTTATATTTTAAAAAATTCCTTAAAGTTATAATATAAAAAATTAATAATTATATTTTTTTATTAAATTTAAAATTTTAATTTAAAGAAATTATTTCTTTTATATAAATAATAAAAAAATATTTTTATATTTTTATATTAATAATACTATTATAAAAGAATTATATTTATTATTAAAAAAGTTAATAAAGCTATAATAACTAAATAAAAAAACTATATTTTAGCCTTTAATTTAAAATTTAAAATTAATTTATAATTTAACTTAATTAATTATAATTAATTAAGTTAAACTTTAAGAATTTAAGTTATAAAATATAATTATTACTATATTAAGGTTTGGGATTAAATTTAAAATATATATATAAAATAACTTAAATAATAAAGTTTAAATATAATATAAATATATAAAAAAACCTAAATAATAAAATTTAAATATAATATAATTAACTTTAAGCTTTATAATTTATAATTTAATAATTCAATTAAACTAAATAAGTTTATTATATTTTTTTATTAAGTTATAAAAAATAATAATAATCCTTAAGAATAAATTATATATATAATATTTCTAAAATTAAAAAACTAATAAATAAAATAATATACTTTATAAAATAAATTAATAATTAATATATATTTAGTATTATTATAAATAATTATAATAACTAAAAGTAATAAAAAATTAACTATAATTATAATTAAAATAATAATTATTATTATAAAAACTTATAATAAAAACATTATAAATATTATAAAAAAAGTTTACTAAAGCTTTGAAAATAAAAAAAATAAAAAAAAGTAACTTAAATTAATTATAAAAAAGAAAATATAAATTAACTAAGTTAATTAATAATTATCAAATAAAAATTTAATAATAATTATTTTAATTTTAATTAAGTAGTTTATTTTTTATATTTAAGATAAGTAATTTAATTATAAATATATATAATAATAATATAATTAATTATATAATAATAATAAAATTTAATAAAAAACTTTAATAATATTTCATTATTAATATTATATTTAAATTAAAACTTTTTTTAAAAAAAACAATATTAAAGTAAAAATAATTAATATTATTAATAAAATTATAATAAATTTAATGTTAAAAAAGTATTAATTAAAGTAATATTAAAGTATAATTAAGCTAAGGAATTTATAATAATATTATTATTAATAATAATTATTTAATAAATAATAATTATAATTTAAAAAAAAAACTAAAAAAAAATTAATTAAATATTAATTTAAAAATAAAAAAAGCTTATTTTATTATAATTTATTTTTTATTAAATATATTTTTAATATTTATTATTAAATTTTAAAAATTAATTAATTTTAAATTAAAAATAAATTAAAATTAATTTATTAATAATATAATAATAAATAATACTAAAGTATAAATATATATAAATAATATATTAAATATAAAAAATATTATTAATATAAAGATTATATTTATTATTAAGAGAGTTAATAAAGCTACAATAGCTAAGTTAAAGAAAGGCTATACTTTAGCCTTTAATATTATTAATATAAAAGTAATATTTATTATTAAAAAAGTTAATACAAGTATAATAGTTAAATTAAAGAAAAACTATACTTTAGCCTTTAGTTTAAAATTTAAAATTAATTTATAACTTAATTTAATTAAGTTAAATTTTAAAAAATTTAAGTTATAAAGTATAATTAATTATGGTTTAAAATTAAGCTTAATATATATATATAAAATAATTTAAATAATAAAGTTTAAATATAATATAAATATATAAAGAAACTTAAATAATAAAGTTTAAGTATAATATAATTATTATACTTTAAGTTTTATAAATTATAATTTAATAATTTAATTAAACTAAATAAGTATTTTTTATTAAGTTATAAAAGTTAATAATGATTTTATTTAAAAATATATTATAAATATAATATAAAAGACTATATAATAAAATAATATACTTTAATTATATTTTTAATTATTTAAGTTAAAAAAATAATTAATATTTATATTAAAAAACAATTATAATAACTAAAATTTAATTATAACTTAAGTAAAATAACTAAATAAATAATTAAATTTATAATTAATAAAATTATATATTTATAATTAAAAACTTTTTTAAAAGAAATAAAGTTAAATAAAGTAAAATATAAACTAAATTAACTAAAAAATATTAAAAACTATAAGTTAAGTAAAAATATTAAAAATATTATTAAAAAAGTTAATAAAGTAATATATTAAAGATTATTATTATATATAAAAGTTTTTTTATAATTAGTTTTTTTTAAGTAATTTACTTTTTATACTTAAGAAAAATATTATTAATATAAATTTAAATAAATTAATTATAAACTTAATTTAATATTAAAGTAAATAATTTTTTTCTTTAGTAATATAAAAATAAATAATAAAAATATTAATTTTAATATATTTAATAAAAGTTAAAATTAAATTATTTTTAAAAAACTTTTTACTTTTTATATTATTATTATAAACTTTTATTATTATTATTATTATTTTATTAAGAAAAAACTAAATTTATAATGAAGTTATATTAATATTAATTATTAATAAAAATAATAAATTTTAAAAAATAATAACTTAAGTTTATATTAATTTTTTAAAGTAATTTTACTATTATTATTATTATTATTATTATTATTAATACTAATAATAAAATACTTTTATAAATTAAATTAAAAATAACTTAAAGTTAAAAATTAAATAAATATATAATTAAGTAAAAATTATTTTAAATAAAATTTAATATTGATAATTAATTAAAAATAATAATTAAATTAATAAAATAAAAATTACTTAAATATTAAAATATATTTACTTTAATATATTAAATAAAATAATATTATATTTAAAAAAACTCTCCTAAGTATAAAAAATAAACTACCTAAAAGAAACTAATTATAAAAGAACCTTTATACTACTTTATTAACTTTTTTAATAATTTTTTTAATACCTTTACTTAGCTTAAGGTTTTTAATACCCTTTAGCTAATTTAGCTTATACTTTAGTTTAATTTTAATTTTTTTTAAAGTTTTTAATTATAAATTTATAATTTTATTAATTATAAATTTAATTATTTATTTAATTATAAATTTAATTATTTATTTAATTATTTTACTATTATAATTAAATTATAGCTATTATAATATATTATTTTATTATATAATTTTTTATATTATATATATAATTTATTTTTAAAAATTATTACTACCTTTTATAACTTAATAAAAAAATATTTATTTAATTTAATTAAGTTATTAAACTATAAATTATAAAGCTTAAAATATAATAATTATATTATACTTAAATTTTATTATTTAAGTTATTTTATATATATATTTTAAGTTTAATTTTAAACCTTAATTAGTTATACTTTATAACCTAAATTTTTAAAGTTTAACTTAATTAATTATAATTAATTAAGTTAAGCTATAAATTAATTCTAAATTTTAAACTAAAGGTTAAGGTATAGTTTTCTTTTAACTTAGCTATTATAGCTTTACTAACCCTTTTAATAATAAATATAACCTCTATATTAAAAAAAAAGTTAATTATAATATATTAAAAAAAAACCTTAATATAAAAAATATTAAATACTTAAATTACTTTTAAATATTTATAAAAATAAATAATTTATTAAAATACTTTAATAAACCCTTAAGGTAAATATAAATATAATTTACTTTAAAAATAAATTATATATATATATATATATATATAAATAAAATTAAATAATACTTAGTTATTAAATAATAAAAAAATAAATAAACTAAAGTTAAAAAAAATTTAATTATAAAGTTTAAAGTAAAGTTTTTTTTAATAAAAAAATATATATAATTATTTTATTTTTCTTAAGTATAAGGAATAAATTACCTAAAAGGAATTAATTATAAAAAAACCTTTATATATAATAATCTTTAATAAATTACTTTATTAACTTTTTTTATAATTTTCTTAATACTTTTACTTAGCTTAGGGTTTTTAATATTTTTTAGTTAACTTAGCTTATACTTTACTTTACTTAACTTTAATTTTCCTTTTTTCAAAGTTTTTAATTATAAATTTAATTATTTATTTAATTATTTATTTAATTATTTATTTAATTATTTATTTAATTATTTATTTAATTATTTATTTAATTATTTATTTAATTATT
>NW_020209399.1:0-6076 GCF_003025095.1 Trichoderma harzianum CBS 226.95 | reverse complement strand
TTTTATAATTTAAATATATAATAATTTTATATTTATTACTTAGTAAATATAACTTTTATTTTTTAAATACTTTAAATATAATTATTAATTCTTAGTTATATATAAAATATTATAATTTAAAATTATAAAGTTTTTTTAAAAGAAGGTTATAAAATATAATATTTTTTTTATTATTTTATTAATTAAAAACTTTATTAATTATATAATTTAAAATATTTATTTTTATAATAATTAATTTCTTAAGGTTATATATTTATAATACTAATATAGTAGTAATAGCTTTTTTAAGTATTTTAAAAACTTCTAAGGCTTTTTTTTATAATTAATAAATTATTATTTTTTAATTTTATTATTAAGTTTTTTTTATAAAGTTTATAAATAATATAGTAATTTTATTATAATTTTTAATAAACCTTTAACAATAGTTTATTAAACTAAAAAAGCTTTATATTTTTATTTTTATTTTTAAAACTTTTTATTTTTTAATAATTATTATTTTAGTAAAATTTATTTTAATTTATTTTAATAAAATAATATATTTTAAAAAGTTAATTTTTTAAATATAAAATTAATATTTTTTTAGTTTTATTAATAAATATAAAATTAATATTTTCTTTAGTTTTATTAATAAATATAAAATTAATATTTTTTTAGTTTTATTAATAAATTTATTATTTATAAAGTTTTTAAAATTTAATATAGATAATATTTATATTTTTTTAAAGTATTAAAGTCAATTAATATATTATTTAAGTATATAATAATAAACTTATTAATATATTTTTTAAGGATTTTATTAATTATTTATTAAAATATAATTAATATATTAGTAAATTTAAAAAATATAATTAAATATTTAAATAATTTATAATATATTTTAAATATTATTTTTTATTTAAATTTTCTTTTTAATTTAAATAAGGGTATAAGCTTTTTTTTAAATTAAAAATTATAAATTATTTTATAATTATTTATTTATTTTTAATTTTAAAAATTAATAATAATAGTATTTAATTTTTAATAATAATTTTATTAAGTTATTAATAATTAATAATTAATTATAATCTTTTATTTTTTATAATATAAATATTATAAAGTATTTTATTAATAAATTAGAAACTTAGATATATATTTTTTCAATTATTTATTTAATTAATTTTTTAAAACTTTAAAGTTTTTTTATTAAAGTTATAAATTTTATAAATTTTAAATTATTTTTTATTTACTAATTTAATAAAGTAATTTTATTATAAATATAATAGTAATTTAATATTTAATATTACTTTATATAATTTTTTATATTTTTTATATTAATAAAGTATTTTAGTAAAAGTATTTTTAAATTTTCTTAATTTCTTTTCTTTTTATATTTTATGTAATATTTTATTAAGTATTATTAATTTCTCTTTAAATTATATTATAATTTTATTAATATAAATATATTTTACTTTTTTATATTATTTATTATATTATAATAATATTAGTAATTTATTTTCTTTAAACTTAATTAATTTTTTTTTATAATTAATATAAAGGATTTTAGTTTTTTTAGTAATATAGCTTTACTTTTTTATTTTCTTTAATATAATTAATATTTAAATATATTCTTAATATTTTAATAAACTTTATTAATTTTTTATTAAATAATACTATTATTATTAAATAATTAAAAATAATTTAAAAAAATATTATTTTTTAATATATTTAAAATACTAAATTAAATATTATAAGTATTTTTAATAATAATTAATAAAGAATAATTAATTTTATATTTAATAAATCCTTTTTTTATTTTTATTTTTATTTTTATAATATTTATAATTCATAATATTTATTTTTTTTATTAAATAAGGATTTATAATTCCTTAATTAATTATAGTAAAAATAAATTATAGTTTACTTTATAATTAATATAAATAATAGTCTTTCCTAAGTATAAAGGATAAATTACTTAATTAAAATTAAAATAATAAGTTACTATTAAACCTTTATTTAGTAGCTATTAGCTAGTAGTAGCCTAATTAATATATATTTTCTCTTTTATAATTAATTTAAGTTACTCTCTTTTACTTTTTTTTATTTTTTAAGCTTTAGTAAACCTTTTTTATAATATTAATAATATCTTTATTATAAATTTTTATAATAATAATTATTATTTTAGCTATAATTATAATTAGTTTTTTATTACCTTTCGCTATTATAGTTATTTATAGTAAATATATATTAATTATTAATTTATTTTTAATTATTAAAAAGGTTTATTACTTTTATAATATATTATTTTATTAAGTAGTTTTTTATATTATATATATAATTTATTTTTAAATAAGATTATTATTATCTTTTATAACTTAATAAAAGAATACTTATTTAATTTAGTTAAGTTATTAAATTATAAATTATAAAGCTTAAAGTTAGTTATATTATATTTAAACTTTATTATTTAGGTTATTTTATATACTTTAAGTTTAATCTTAAACTTTAATATAGTAGTTATACTTTATAACTTAAATTTTTAAAGTTTAACTTAATTAACTATAGTTAATTAAGTTAGGCTATAAATTAATTCTAGATTTTAAACTAAAGGCTAGGGTATAGCCTTTCTTTAATTTAGCTATTGTAGCTTTACTAACTCTCTTAATAATAAATATAACCTTTATAAGTAATAGTAGTATTATTACTAAATTATATATTAATTTTAAGTTTTTTTATTTTAATTATTTTAATTATATTAATTTATATTTTTTTTAAAGTATAATTCTTTTTAATGATAATATATATAAATATATTAATATAAATAATATTAAGGTTATTTATTTTTCATTATTATATTTATTATTATTAAAGCTTTTAATATTATTAATATTTATTAATATTAATTTTATTAATATAGTATTTATAAAAGTATATAATATTTTTTTTTATAAATATATTCTTTTTTATATATTTTAAAATTAAATTTATTATAATATAACTATTATTAAAGTTACTTATAGTTTTTTTTTATAATTTAATACTTTTTATAATTATTATTATAATATTATAAAAAATTTAACTTAAAATATTTTAGCTTTTTTTTTTAATTATATTATTTTTTAATTTTATAGTTAAAGTACTAGCTATATTTTAAATTAAGGTATTTATTTAAATTTACTTTAGTATAATTTTTATTATATAAGTTATTATATTAAATCTAAAAGTATTAATTATAAATTTTAATTTTCTAATATTTAGTATATAATATTTTATTATATTATTTTATTATTAAATATTTATAGTTTTTTCTAAATAAAGTATTATATATAAATTATATTTTTTTTTTAAAAAAAACTAGTTTTTAATTATAGTAAAGTAATATAAGTTTATATTAATATATTTTATTAATTTATTATTACTTAGTACTAATTATTAAGTAATTTTATATTATTTAAGTATTTATTAAAATTTACTTAAATTATATATTTTTATTTTTTTTAAATTATAATTAAAAGGTTTTTATTTATAAATATAATTTAGTCCCTAGGGTTTTTATAATTTATAATTTATATATAATTTTAAAATATTTAAGTTAATATATTTTTAATTTTTCTTATATTTTTCTTTTTATTTATAAATAAAAGTATTTTCTTAATTCTTTTTTTATAAATGAAATATTAAAAACTTTACCTTATTCTTTATTTACTTTATATTTTTTTAAATTATAAAAATAAATTAATTATTATTAAATTTATTTTTTATTTAATATTTAACTTTTTTAAAATTTATAATATTAATTATAAGTTATTTTAATTATTATTTTAAAAATACTTTTAAAGATTAACTTATTTTTTATTTTTTATTTTTATATATACAATATTAATTATTATAATAAGTAATTTAACTAAGTAAATTATAAAGTATAATTTTAATAATATTAATTTAAACCTTATTAAATTTCTTATTTTTATTAATTTTTTTTAAAGTATTAAGTTTTTTATATTTACTTTAGTAATTTTTTTCCTTATAGCTAAGTTTACTATAATAATTATATTTACTTAAGAACTTATAAATATTAATAATATTTAAATTTATTAATTTTAGCTTACTATTATTAAAAAAAATTATATTATATATTTTTCCTTCATTAATATAATATTAAAAATATTATTATATTTTAATATTTTTTTCTTTTTTTTATTTAATTTTTTTATATTACTTATATTATTAATTATTAATATAATAGAATCTTTTAAGTAGTATTTTAAAAATATTTAAAAGTTTATTTATCCTTAGTATATTTTTTATATTATTTTTTAATCCTTAGTAATATAATATTTTCTTAGCTTTATTTTCTAAGTTTATTTTTATATAAAGGTAAATAAATTTTATAATATACTTAATATATACTTTTTATTATATAATTATTAAAAAAAATATTAGTAAATATTTTCTTTTATATTTATTTATTCTTTCCTAAGTATAAAAAATAAACTACCTAAAAGAAACTAATTATAAAAAAACCTTTATATTACTTTATTAGCTTTTTAAATAGTTTTTTTAATACTTTTACTTAGCTTAAGGTTCTTAGTATCTTTTACTTAGTTTAACTTATACTTTATTTTATTTAACTTTAGATTTTCCTTTTTTAAAGCTTTTAATTATAAATTTATAATTTTATTAATTATAGATTTAGTTATTTATTTAACTATCTTACTATATATTATAATTAAATTACAGTTATTATATAAGTTATTTAATAGATTCACATAGTGAATATACTAATGTATATACTAAGTTAGGAGCTTTTATAAGGGGTATATTATTTTATTATATAGTTTTTACATTATATATATAATTTATTTTTAGGGATTATTACTGCCTTTTATAACTTCATAAAAGAATACTTATTTAGTTTAGTTAAGTTATTAAACTATAAATTATAAAGCTTAAAGTTAATTATATTATATTTAACCTTTATTATTTAAGTTATTTTATATATTTTAAATTTAGTTTTAAACTTTAATATAGTGGTTATATTTTATAGCCTAAATTTTTAAAGTTTTACTTAGTTAATTATAATTAATTAAGTTAGGTTATAAATTAATTTTAGATTTTAAACTAAAAGCTAAAGTATAGTTTTTCTTTAACTTAGCTATTATAGCTTTACTAACTTTTTTAATAATAAATATAACCTTTATATTTATTTATTATATTTAAAATTTTAAAAATATAATTTAAATTAATTTTTAAATTCTTTAGTAAATTAGCTTTTTATAATACTAACTTATTATTTTTCTAAAGTTATAATTATTAAAAAATACCTAAAGTAAGATTTTATATTTATAAAAAACTTTTTAATTTTTTATAAGTTTTTATTAAATAATTTTAATAAAGATAATTTAATAATTTTTTTTAATTCTTTTTTATAAATCTTTTTTTACTAACCTTAAGTTATAAATAGTTATTTTTACTATTATTAAGTATTTTAAAGTTAAGTAGCTAAATTTTAAATTATTTAAGTTTATTAAGTAATAATACTTTAGTTTATAATTTATTAATATATTATTTAAGTAATAATAATATTTAAGGCTTAGGTTTTTTTTATAATATTATTAAAGTTTATATTTTATAAATTTTATAAAAGTATAGTTAAATTATTATTAAATATTAAATTAATTATAATTTTAATTATTACTTTAAATAAGTTTATAATATTAATATTATTATTTTAGTATTTACTTTATATTTTACTTTCTTAATTTATTTTCATATTTAAAACTTAAAAATTAACTATTTAATATTTTTATAATAGTATTACCTAAGGTCTAAGGTAATTATTTAAATAAAAGTTATAAATATATAATAAATTAAGCTTTTATAAAGTTAATATAAAAAAATTCCTAAGGGATAAACCTTATACTAAGTTTATATTAATAAATAAGCTAAGTTAAATTAATTAATAATTAATAAAATTAAAAAAAGTTTATTTATATAATTAGTAAATAATATTTTATAAATATAATTAAATATTATTTTATATTTATAATTAACTATTTAAATTATTTTAAATAAGTATTATAAAATAAATATATAGTTT
>NW_020209398.1:0-6147 GCF_003025095.1 Trichoderma harzianum CBS 226.95 | reverse complement strand
AAAAAAAAAAAAAAGAAGGAAGAAAAAAAAAAAGGAAAAAGGCCTTAATATAGTTAAAATTAAGTATTTAGGCTATTTAGGTAGTTTAAAGTAAAAGTAAATAATTTCTTAAAGCTAGAGAAATTATTTATAAAGGTAAGTAATTTACCTAATAACCTCGGCGGGCCCCTAGGGTAGGTATAAATAAAACCTACCTTAGGAATAAACTATAAGTATATAAAAAAAAAGGCCTAAAGGTACTTAATTATTAAATAATAAAAAAATAAATAAGGCTAAGGTTAAAGAAAGTAAATTAAAAGTAAAGTTAAAAATAAAGCCTTATTTAACTTTTAATAAAGGGATATTTACAGCTACCCTACTACCTATACTTAGTCTAAAAATAGAATAAGTAAATAAAATAAAGGAAAGTTTTATTTATAAGCATAAGGACTTTAAGGGTCTAAAGGAGATAAATTTTACGTAATAGCATACCTTTTTTAAAGAAATAAGACTGTAGTAGCTTTAGGTTACCTTTATAGCAGGAGTATAATATATAGGTTTTTCTTTTACTTTAGAGGTTTTTCCTATATAAAGAAATAAGCAGAGGGACTAAAAATAGCTATATTTATATAGGTATCTAGGGTAATATTATTATTATTATTATAATTATAATTCCTTAGTATTTAAATAGTAAATATTTATAAATATATTTTATAACTTTTTTCTATAAATTAAGGGGTATTTAATATTTATTATTATTTATAAGGTATTTATTTTATAATATAACCTAAGATAAAAATTAATATAATTCCTAATTTTTTATATACTTTTTAATTTTTCTAAAAAGTTTATTATATTCTTATACTTTAAAGATTATATTAAAAAATCTTTATTTATAATTACTTTATATATTTTAGTATAGTATAATACTTTAGTAATTAAGGATTTTTTAAAAATAATTAATTCTTTTACTAAGTATATTAGCTTTTTTATTTTTTATTTTTTTATAATATATTAATTTATAATTAAATTTACTTAAGAATTTAAAGTATTTTAGCTATTATTTAAATAGTTTTTAAGTAAATATAAAGTAAATAATATTTTAATAATTAATAAAGATTTTAATTTAAAATTTACTTTTTTTATAATATTAACTTTACTATTTTAAATAATTTTTAATTTTTAAAAATTCTTTATTATAAATTATATAATTAAATTTAACTTTATTACGTTTTTAAAAGTAAAATACTATAAAATAAAGCTTTTTTTTATTATTTTATTAATTTAATACTCCTTTAATTATATATTTTAATATATTAGTTTTAATTTTTATTAGTTTTTTAAAATTATATATAGCTAAAATAGGTTCTAAGGTTATAACTTATTTAATTACCTAAAATACTTATTTTACTTTTTTTATTTATTTAAACTTTTAATTTTTTTTTATTATATTAATTAAAGGTTAAGTAAAAATTAAAAAGTTTTAAATAAAGTATTAATAATAATTAACTAATCTATAGAAATTTTATATATTTTTAATTAATATTAGTATTAGTTATTTATTAATAATAGTAATTTTCTTAAGGTTTATTTATATAAATCTAAGGGTAATAATATATTTTAAAAATTTAACTTTTTATATATAAAATTAATATTTCTTAGGATTTATAAAAAAGTAATTATTTTATAATACTTAAAGTATTAGTTATATATATTTTTTATATTTTTCTTTAGTTTTAAAATATATTAAAATATTATTTAAATATATAATAATAAATTTATTTTAATATTTTTAAAAAATAGAATTAATCCTTTTTTAAAAAGATATAGGTATATTTATTAATTCTTAAAGTATTACTAAGAATTTATAAAACTTTTCTAAAGTACTAAAAACTATTATTTATTTATATTCTTCTTTTATTTAAGTTAATTTATAGGTATTAGTAAAATTTAACTAAGTATATATAATAGTTTTTTATAACTAGTCTTTTACTTTAAATATTAATAGTAAAGGAGTTTAATTTTTAATTATAATATTATTTAATTATTAATAATTAATAATTAATTATAATTTTTTATTTTTTTTTAAAATAAAAATAATAAAATATTATACTAAAGAGTTAGAAATTCTAATATATTTTTTTTTTTTTATATTTATTTATTAAAAATATTTAATTTTAACTAATTAAGGTTATATAGTAAAAAATACTTTAATTATTTCTTTTTCTTTAATTTTATTATATAATTCTATTTAATATAAAGTAGTATTTATATATTTTTATTAAAATTCTTTAAGGTTTTTTAAAATAAAGCTTTAAATATTTAATATTATTTTAAAATATTAATTGTTAAATTTATAAGTTTTTTTATCTTTTTTTCTTAATTATTTTTTTTTTTTTTTATAATTTTTAAAAATTAGTTCAGTTTATATAGGTTTTATTTTTTTTTAGTAAACCTTTTTAAGAATTAAGTTTCTGTAGCTTTTATTTACTTTTATTAATACTATATAAGGATATTTTTAAGCTTTAGGAGTTAAGGTTTTTAACTTCCTTTATCCTTTTTTATAATAAGCTAAGCTCCTATAGGGTTAGTATAGAAGGGATTCCTAAGGGATAAACCTTATATTAGGTTTATATTAGTAGGTAAGCTAGGCTGGACTAATAGGTAATTAATAAGGATAAGAGAGTTTATTTATATAACTAATAGATAATACTTCTATAGTATAATTAAGTATTATTTTATATTTATAATTAGTTATTTAAACTATTTTAAATAAGTATAAAAAAGTTATATATATAATATAATATTTACTTATATTTACTTTTATAAAAGTAAATATTTTCTTAATTAAGTAACTGTTTATTAGTATTTACTTTATAAAAAGTAAATATAATCTTAATTAATTTATATAAACTATTATTTATTTATAATACCTACTTTATAGGTCTACTAGTTATAATTATAAGTTATTAGGTTATAATATAATACTCCCCTTTTATTAATTTTATTTTTAAAGCCTAGTTTATATTTTATATAAGTACTATAACCCTTTTGTTTATTAAGTAAGTATTTTCCTTCCTTAATTATTATTATACTTAATTATATTAAAAAGCTAAAGATACTATTAAAGTTATATTTTATAAATTACTAAAATTCTTAACTAAATTTTATTTATTTTTTTAGGTTTAAAGTAGTACCTTATATATAGTACTTAAATAAAAGAATTTATTATATAGTAATTAAGGGTATTATTAATTATACTTATTACTATAACTTAGGTTATTTTTATAATAGTTTTTATACTTTAATATTAAATTATAAGTTATTATATTTTTTTTATTTTATTTTATTAACTTTTATAATAAATTATATTACTAAGAAGTTTTATTATTTTAAATAGTAAAAGGAATTTATAAAGGAGGTTTTTATAAAACGCTGTTATTAGTAAGTAAAGTAATAGAAGTTAGTAAATAAGGTATTAGTTTATTTAATATATTTTTAAAAGCTTTATTATATATTTTATAATTAAAGTATAAAAATAGTAAATTATAAGTTAAATATTAAGGAAATAAAAGAAGTAGATTATTAAAAAAAGGAGGGAAAGTAGGTTAAGCTAGCTTATATATAGTATAAAAAAGTATAGCTTTTTTATAAAGTATAATCTATAAATAAGGTTAAGTAGCCTTCCTTAAATACTAATTTAGTATTCTTAGGTTTAGATTCTTTTACCTTATTAAAGGGTATTTTTTTATTATTTTCCTAGGTTTTATAAAGTATTTTAGTTTTTTTTATATTTATTTTTATTTTATTTATAATTATTTATAAAGTTTATTTTAAAAGGTTTTTAAGGTAATACTAGTATATTTAAAATTACTTTTTAGTTTTTAATTATTTATATTTTTATTATATTTCTTTTATTTTATTAAGTATTAGAGTTTATTAATTACTTTATTTATTTTTAGTAATATTATTTTATTAACCTTATATTTAAGTTTTTTACTTTTAATAATAATTTTATCTTTAATAAATTCTTTTATATTTTTATTTATTAATATTTTTTTTAATAGTAAAATATTAAAAATTAAATATACTAGTTTTCCTTATTTATTTAGTTACTTTAGGAGGTTTAGTTTATAGTTAACTTTACTAATTTTCTTTAAAATCTTATAAAGCCTAACTTTTTTATAATCTAGCTTATTACTTAGCCTATTTATTTTAATATTAGCTTATTCTTCTCCTTAAGTATATTAAAGTAAGTAAATTATATCTCCTTTTTAAAAAGTTAATTTTTTAAACCTTTTTTTATTTATATACTTCTTTATATATTCTTATATAAGTTTAAGTTATATATATAATTCTTAATATAATTCCTTAAGTTTATTTACTTTAAGTATAGCTTTTTATATATTTTTTTTATAGTATTTTATATATTTATAAGTAATATTTTTTATTAATATAAAATAGTAAAAGCTTTATTAATTTTAAAATTAAATTATTATAGGAGAATTTTATATTTAGTAAATACTTAACTTAATTATTTTGGTTAAAGTTAATATAACTTTATAAATATACTTTAATAATTTAATTAATATATTTTATTTATTTATTTATTTAAGGGTAGTAAGTAATACTAATTTTATAATTTATTTTTATTTTTACTATAGTACTTTATTAATATTTAAATATAAATATTAATCCTTTATTAAAAATAATTTCTATAGGTAATTTATATTTTAAAGTTATATATTTTTATATTATATAGCTTAGTTCTTTTACTATATTACTTTCTTTATATAAAATAAAAATACTTTATTTTATTAATTTATTAATAATAATAAAAATACTATTATATATTATATTTATTATAAGCTTTTTTAATAGTAGTAACTTAATAATATAATTAAATAAAATAAAGCTTTATAAATACTTTAGAATTAGTAATAATTATAGTTTACTATAAGGTTTTTATTAACTTAACTTTATTTTTATATATAGGATATATTATTAAGTAATTTTCTTAATGACTTTCTTTATATTTATAAAGGTATAATATTACTAAATTTATTATAGTATTTTTATAACTTTTTTATATTTATATAGTAAATATTTATAAACTATTTTAGTTACTTTTTATTATAGTATTTCTAATACTTAGATTTTTTTATTTTTATATAAAATTCCTTTAGTAAAGGTTATATCCTTAGGGAATTAATTTAGTATTTAATTACTAACTTTATCCTTAATTTTATTAAGGATAAGGTTTTTATTTTTAATTATAAAAAAGGTATTAATAATTATTAATTTATAATAACCTTCTGCTATTTTTTAAAATATTAGTAAAGTAAGTTTTAGTATTAGTTTAAAGTAGTTTTCTTTATAGCTAAAAGTATTTATATAATTATTTTCTAATCTTTTATAAAGTATAATCTTAAAGTTATACTTAGCTATAAGCCTAAAATACTTTTCTTACTATATTAAAATATTTATTTCCTTTATAGTAAAATTTATAAAATTTTTATAATTAAAATATATAGTAATTTTATATTTATTACTTAATAAATATAATCTTTATTTTTTAAATACTTTAAAAATAGCTATAAATTCTTAATTATATATAAAGTATTATAACTTAAAACCATAGAGTTTTTTAAAAAAGAAAGCTACTAAATATAGTATTCCTTTATTATTTTATTAACTAAGAACTTTTTTAATTATATAGTTTAAGGCGTTTATTTTAATAATAATAGGCCTTTTAAAGTTATATATTTATAATACTAGTATATTAGTAATAACTCTTTAAAATACTTTAAAGGCTTCTAAGGCCTTTTTTATATATTTAATTAGTTAATTTTTCTTAACTTTATTATTAAGATCTTTTTTAGTAAAATTTATAAATAGTATTATAATTTTACTATAGTTTTTAATAAACCTTTAGTAGTAATTTACTAAACTAAGGAAGCTTTATACTTCCTTTATAATTTTAAAAACCTTTTATTCCTTAATAACTATTATTTTAGTAAAGTTTATTTTAATTTATTTTAGTAAGATAATATATTTTAAAAAGTTAACTTTTTAAATATTATAAGACTTTGAAGCTATAGGGTAGCTAGTCTTATCACTGGTCTAGTAACAAAGGGTAACAAGGATCAAATTGATCAAATTTGCTTG
>NW_020209397.1:0-6221 GCF_003025095.1 Trichoderma harzianum CBS 226.95 | reverse complement strand
TTTCTAAAAATTATAAACTTTAATAATATTTATAATATTTTATAATATTAATTAATATAAATTTTCTTTTAAATTATTAATTAAATATATTTTAGTTTAATATATAATACTATATAAAGTTTAATTAATAATTAAAAAAAATGTAGAATTTTTTATAAAAGTATATATTAACTCCTTAAATAATATTTTATTAAATAACCTAAACTAATTATTATTAATTTTAATAATATTATAAAGATTATATTTAATAATTAATTTTTTATAATATAATAATAATTTTATATATATTATATTAACTAAAATATATTATTTAAAATTAAGTAAAAGTAAATAAAAATATAAAAAAATAATAATAATTTTAATAATAATAATAATAAAAAAACCTTTATAAAATTATAAACTAAATTTACTATTATTAATAAATAATTATTTAATATAATAATTAATAAAAATATTTTTTATATTTACTAAAAGGCTTTTTTTATATAAAAGTATATTTTATTTATTAAAATAAAGTAAAATATAAATAAATTTAAATATCTTTTTATTTAAAGTTTAATAATTAATAAATAATTTTAAATTATTTATATAAAATATATTTATTAATTAAAGTTTAATAAATACATTATTTTATTTATTATTATTATAACTTTAGTATTTATATAATTTTAAATATTAAAGTAAATAATAATAATATAAAATATTACTTTTTAATAATATTATTAAAAAGACTTAAGTTTATTAATAAATAATATTATATAATATATAAATTTATACTTAATATTAATTTTTTTTTTTTTTTTAATTAATTATAATAAATATTATATAATTTTTTTTAAACTTAAGATTTTTTATTATTATAAAGTTTATAAAAAACTAAGTTTTAACATTAATTTTATAAAGTAAAAGATTTACTTATATTAACTATTATAAAAGTAAATTTTTAAAAATTTATATTAATAAATTTTTAATTTTAAAATTATTATTAATTTATAAAAAAAACTAAAAAATATTTAAAAATTTATTTTAATATATTTAACTTTAAAAAGTAATTAAATATTTTATACATTAATTAACTAAGTTTTTAATTAATTATAATTATAATAAAATTTATAAATATATAATTAATTAATTAATAATTAAAATAAGTTTATATTTATAAAAAAAATTATTAAGTAAAATATATAAAGTAAAAAAACTAGTAAAATATATAAAGTAAAAAAACTTTACTTAATTATTCTTTAGAAAAATTATAAAAATATATACTAAGTAAAGTATTTAAATTTAAAAAAAATAATAAGTATTTTTTTAAGTAATTAAAAAATATAATAGTATATAAAAAATAAAAAACTAATAAAAGTTTATTAAAAACTAAAAATTAAAAATAATAATAAATTAACTTTTTTAATTTATAAATTAAAATAATAATTAAAGTTTATTTAATTTATATATTAAAGTAAAAACTAAAGTTTATTTAATTTATAAACTAAAAAAGAATTATAAACTATATAATAAATAATTTTAAAGTTTTATACTTAAGTATAAAAGTTAATATTAAAGTAATTAACTTTATTATTTATATTAAAAAATATTTATAAAAATATTTTTTTTAATTAATTATAAAAAAAGAAAAATTATATATTTATAAAGTTATATATTTATAGTAATAATATTATATATTTTTATTAATTACTTTTTTTCTTTTAATTTATTTATTATATTTAATTATATATTTAAAATTAAAACTAAGTTTTAAATAATATATTTTTATAAATATTAATTCAAGTTTATTTAAGCTTTTAATTTTAAAATTATTCTTTATATATAATATTTTAATAATAAACTTAAGTATATAATAATTAAAAATTATAGTAAATATAATTATTATTATATATTAAGTTATTTTTATAATAAATTATTTATTTTAATATTTTTTATAAATATGTTTTTTCTTTATATATTTTTATTAATTATTTTTAATTAATTATATTATAAAAAAAACTAAAGTATTTAAAATAATAAAAAAAGTTAATTAAGTAAATATTAATAAAATATTATTATTAATAAATTAAGTAATAAAAATAAATTAATAAAGTACTTACTTAATTAATACAATTATAAAGGCTTTATTATATATCTTATAATTATAATTCAAAAATAATTAAGTATAACTTAAATAAAAAAAAATTAAAAAATTAAATTAATATTAAAAAAAAATTTATTAAGTAAAATTAACTTATATATAATATAAAGAAATATAGTTTCTTTATAATATATAATTTATAAATAAAGTTAATTAACTTTTTTTAAATATTAATTTAGTATTCTTAAGTTTAAATTCTTTTACTTTATTAAAAAGTATTTCTTTATTATTTTCTTAAGTTTTATAAAGTATTTTAGTTTTTTTATATTAATTTTTATTATAGTTATAATTCTTTATAAAGTTTATTTTAAAAAGTTTTTAAAGTAATATTAATATATTTAAAATTACTTTTTAATTCTTAATTATTTATATTTTTATTATACTTTTTTTATTTTATTAAATATTAAAGTTTATTAATTATTTTATTTATATTTAATAATATTATTTTATTAATTTTATATTTAAGTTTTTAATCTTTAATAATAATTTTATTTTTAATAAATTCTTTTATATTTTTATTTATTAATATTTTTTAATAATAAAATATAAAAAATTAAATATATTAATTTTTATTTTATTTAATTATTTTAAAAAAATTTAATTTATAATTAACTTTATTAATTCTCCTTAAGATTTTTTTATAATTTAATTTATTATTTAATTTATTAATTTTAATATTAATTTTTTTTAAATATATTATAATAAAATTAATTTTTTAAATTTATTTTATATATTTTCTTATATATTTTTATATAAGTTTAAATTATATATATAATTTTTAATATAATTCCTTAAGTTTATTTACTTTAAATATAACTTTATATATATATATATATATATATTTAATATTTAATATATTTATAAAGAATACTTTTTATTAATATAAAATAATAAAGATTTAATTAATTTTAATATTAACTTATTATAAAAGAATTCTATATTAAATAAATATTTAATTTAATTATTTTAATTAAAGTTAATATAATTTTATAAATATACTTTAATAATTTAATTAATATATTTTATTTATTTATTTATTTAAAAATAATAAATAATATTAATTTTATAATTTATTTTTATTTTTACTATAATACTTTACTAATATTTAAATATAAAGGTTATATTTATTATTAAAAAAGTTAATAAAGCTATAATACTTAAGTTAAAGAAAGACTATACCTTACCCTTTAGTTTAAAATCTAAAATTAATTTATAGCTTAACTTAATTAAATATAGTTAATTAAGTTAAACTTTAAAAATTTAGGTTATAAAGTATAGTTAATTAAAGTTTAAAATTAAACTTAAAATATATATATAAAATAGCTTAAATAATAAAGTTTAAGTATAATATAAATTTTAAACTTTATAATTTATAGTTTAATAATTTAACTAAATTAAATAAATATTCTTTTATTAAGTTATAAAAAGTAGTAATAATTTTATAAAAGGTAATTAATAAAGGGGTATAATATTTTTATTATATAAGTATAATCTTATATAGGTATAACTTTTAATTTAATTTAATTAATTAAAAAAAAAATATTTTTATAAGTATTTTTTAATATAAGTAATAAAATTAACTACTTTAATATTAACCTTTATACTTAGGTATAAAGCTTTAGAAATTATTTACTATAGTAACTTATAACCCTTTTTTAATTTATAAATTAAATAAGCTTAAGCTTTTACTTTAATATATATATTAAATAAGCTTTAGCTATTACTTTAATTTATAAATTAAAAAAGCTAGTTTATTATTATTTATAACCTTTAGCTTTTAATAAGCTTTTATTAATTTTTTATCTTTTATATATTAAATTATATTTTTTAATTACTTAAATAAATATTTATTATTTTTTTAAATTTAAATATTTTATTTAACTAATATTTTTATAACCTTTTTAAAAAATAATTAAGTAAGGTTTTTTTATTTTATATATTTTACTTAGTAATTATTTTTATAAATATAAATTTATTTTAATTACTAATTAATTAATTATATTTTTATAAGTTTTATTATAATTATAATTAATTAAAAGCTTAGTTAATTAGTTTATAAAATACTTAGCTACTTTTTAAAATTAAATATATTAAAATAAGTTTTTTAATATTTTTTAGTTTTTTTTATAAAGTAATACTAATTTTAAAATTAAAAATTTATTAATATAAATTCCTAAAAGTTAATTTTTATAATAATTAATATAAGTAAATCTTTTACTTTATAAAGTTAATTTTAATACCTAGCTTTTTATAAATTTTATAATAGTAAAGGATTTTAAATTTAAAAAAAATTATATAATATTTATTATAATTAACTAAATAAAGTAAAAAAAATTTTTTAATATTAAGTATAAACTTATATATTATATAATATTATTTATTAATAAGCTTAAGTTTTTTTAATAATATTATTTATAATAATTTACTTAAGTACTTTTTAATAGACCTTAAATATTAATAATTAATAAAAACTTAATTATTTATATAAGTATTTTTAAAATTATACTTTTAATTATATATTATATTTTATATTACTTTAATAAATTAATAAAAGTAAATTATATTATTTAAAAAGTAGTTTTTTATATTATTATTACTTACTTTAATACTTAAGGTTATATAAATATTAAAGTTATAATAATAGTAAATAAAATAATATATTTATTATACTTTTATTAATAAGTATATTTTATATAGGTAGTTTAAGATTATTTATTAATTATTAAACTTTAAATAAAAATATATTTAAGCTTATTTATATTTTTACTTTATTTTAGTAAATAAAATATATTTTTATATAAAAAAAACCCTTTAATAAATATAAAGAATATTTTTATTAATTATTATATTAAGTAATTATTTATTAATAATAGTAAATTTAATTTATAGTTTTATAAAAGTTTTTTTACTATTATTATTACTAAAACTACTATTACTTTTTTATACTTTTACTTACTTTTACTTAGCTTTAAGTAATATATTTTAGTTAATATAATATATATAAAACTACTATTATATTATAAAGAATTAATTATTAAAAATAACTTTTATAATATTATTAAAATTAATAATAATTACCTTAGGCTTTTTAATAAAATATTATTTAAAAAGTTAATATATATTTTTTATAAAAAACTAAAACTTTTTTTTTTATTAATTAAACTCTATATAATATTATATATTAAACTAAAGTATATTTAATTAATAACTTAAAAAAAAGCTTATATTAATTAATATTATAAATATTATTAAAGTTTATAACCTTTAGAAATTACTTTTATATTTATAAATAATAAAAAAAAGTTTATATAAAGCTAATTAATTAATTTAATTTATTATTTATTTATTTTATAAAATATAAAATATTTTTTTTATTAAATAGCTTAATTAATATAATAGTAAAAGTATAATTATTAAACTTTTTATAATTTATTTATACTTAAAAGTATTATAAATATTTTTTTATATAAATATAATATTAAAGTATTTTTATTTTATAATAATATAAATATTTTATACTTAAATACTTACTTAATAATTAATTAACTTAATTATTACTTTTATTAATATTATAAATTATTAATATAATAAATATATTAATATAATAAAGTTATATTTATAATTATATTAGCTATATTTTAAATTATTATAATATTTAAAAAATTATTTACTTTTTTTTAAAGTTTTAGTAATAATTATTTACTTATATTTATACTTTTATAATTTTTAAATTTAAAAACTAATATCTTTAAAAACCTAAGGCTACTTAAATTAATTATATTAAAAAAAATACCTTAATTATTAACCTTTATAAAAGTATATATTATATTAAATAATTATAAATATTTTTTTATAAAAATATTTACTATATTAAAACTTTAGTTAATAAAATTAATTTATTAAAAATAAGTAAATTTAAAATTACTTTAGGGATTAATAATATAAATTATTAAATTAAAAATAAACTTATATTAATTAATATTTATAATACCTAAGGTATTTATATATATAATAAATATAATAGTAAATATAATAAAAAAAATTATATAATTTTAAATTTAAAAGTAATTAATTTTAT
>NW_020209396.1:0-6260 GCF_003025095.1 Trichoderma harzianum CBS 226.95 | reverse complement strand
AATATATTTTTTTATTATTTTTTAATTATTAATTATTTTTAAGATTTATATTATATATTTATAAAGTTAATTATATTTCTTATATATTAATTTAAAAATAAAATTTTTAATTAATAATAGTAAAATATTATTAATTAATTAATTATTTATTATATTAATATTATTACTATTATTAAATATAGTAATAGTAAATATTTATTTATTTACTATTTATAACTTAGTAGTTTTTTCTATTATATTAAAATAAATAAGTATTTAATTTTTAAGTTTTTAAATAAATATAAGCTTTTAATTAATATTTTTTATTAAATTTATATTAAAGTTTTTTTTTATAAAGTTATTATATATTTTATTAATATATTTACTATTATTATATTATATATAATTAAATTATTTATAATAATTAAAATAATATTTAATTATTTTATATTTATAATATATAATATTTAATTTTTATTTATTTTATAAAAAAGTAAATAAATTATTAATAAATTTTAGTTTTTTTATATTTTTAATATTTTTTTATTTAAGTTAAAATTTATTATTTTAGTAATAATATTAATAATTATTATTTAAATTTATATTTTTTTATTTATTTTTATATTAATTAATAATTTAATTTAATATAACCTTTATATTAATATTATAATTATATAATTAGTATTAATTATTAAAAAAACCTTAGTTAATAATATTTTTTTTAATTTTTAATAAATATTTTTATATAACTTAAGTAATATAAAAAATATTTAAAAATTAAGTAAATATTTTATTATAAATAACTTTAAATTATTATAAAAAAGTTTAAAATTTCTTTATATTCCCTTATTATAAATAATTTAGTTTTACTATAGTATCTAAAGCTTAAGTTTTAATATTACTAAAGTTATTTTTATATTATTTAATATATTTTTTATATATTAAATTATTATAACTTTAGTTATATTTCTAAAATTAATATTAAATTTATTATTACTTTATATTATTATTTAAATAATTACTTATATATTAAACCTTTATAAAGTTATTTTTAAATTAATTAAGTTTTATATTAAATTAAATATTTAAATATATAAAATATATTTATAATTTTATTTAATTTTCTTTTTTAAAAAAAAAATATTAAAAACTATATTTTTTCTTAAATATAAATATATTGATATTTTAAATTATTATTTTAAATTTAATTTTTTATAATATAAAAGAATTTAATATTAGTCTTTTTTTATATTAAAGTTTTATAAATACTTAATTATTTTATATTTTTTTTAAGCTTTAGTAATTTAAAAAGTATATTTTTTTAGTTCTTTAGTTATTATATTTTCTTATTTTATAATATTAAAGTAAAATTTTATAATTAAAGTATTCTTTAAAAACTATATTTTATTTCTTTATAATTCTAAAATAATTAATTTTTTATTGTTATTATATAGCTTTTTTATTATTAATTTACTTTATATTTCTATTTTTACTTTATTAATCTTTTTATTTTTAAAAGAAAAATAAACCTATTAAAAATTTAAAATAAAAAAATAATAAAGTTAAAAAAAGGAATAATTTATATTTTAATTACTTTTTAACTACTAAGTATTTAATAATAACTATATTTATTTTTAAACTTTTTAAAATAAAAAAGAAAATTTTTTTTTATAAACTTTTTTTAAATTATAAAGTTATAGCTTAAACTTGAATATTTCTTTCTAACTTAAAAGCTCCTTAGTACTTAATAAATATATAAGATCCTATATATATATAAATTACTTTATTTTTAAAATCTTTATTTATAAATTTAGGGGTCTACTGTTTTTTAATATTTAAACTCTTATTATTTTTAAATAAATTTCTATTTTAATTATTATTTTTACTATTTCTTTAATTCTCTTAGGCTACTTTACTATTATTCTAAAATTATAATAAAAGCCTAAGAGTAATAATTAAATTATTTAATAATAATAAACTTAACTACTAAGAGTTTAAGTAAACTTTATTATTTTTATTAATTATTTTCCTTATTTTTTAATATTTAAAATAAAATACACTTTATTTTTTAATATCTAAAATTAAATATACTAAGGGGGTCTTAAAAATAACTACTATCCTTAACTTAGCTTTACTAAATTAAGGGGATTATTAATTAGCAAAAAGGTTATTAATTTATAAAATACTTTAGTTTTAGTATATATATTATATAAATTAAAATACTAAAATAAAAAATTACTATTTTTATATAAAAAAAAACTATTTTACTTAAATCTAATATTATTTTATATTAAGTAATAATTTAATAATATTTTTCTTTTAAAAATTATAAAATTAATAATTCATAAAGTATTCAACTTTATATAGTATATATACTATAATTAAGGTATTTCTTTTTATAAATTAATAAACCTTTTATTAATTAATAACCCCCCTGACTTAATAAAGCTAAGTTAGGGACAGTAGTTATTTTTAAAACTCCCCTAGTATTAATACTAGTAGTAATTATTAATTAATAATTAATTTAATAATATTAATACTTAGCGGTTTTAGTAAAAGCCAGGCTTATAACCTAATAAAAAATATATTAATTAATTATAAATTATTATTATTTAGTAATAACTAAGGCCTTTTACTTATATATAATTAATAGACTAACCCCTTACCTATAAGGGTACTAATATAACTACTAGATTATTATCCCTTATTTTAATATAAATATATTAAAGAAAATAACTTAGATTTACTTATGTAATTATTTTATTTATATAATTTTTTTATTTATTAAATAAATATTATATTATTATAAAAAGGAATTTTTTTTATAATATAATTATAAAGATATAATTATAAAAAAGTAAAAAAAACATAAAGTATTTTTTTAACTTAAAATAATACTAAAAATCTTATTATTTAAATTCTAGTTTTATTATAGCTATTATAATAAAATTAATTATAGTTTTATAAAATATATATAATATATATTATTATTTTATTTAATTAGTTTTTATAGCTTATAGCTATAATTAATTATTTTAATAATAAAATTTATTTTATATAAAATAGTTTTTTTAGTTTAAAATAATATTAGAAATTTAATTATTTAAATTATAACTTTAATATAATTTGTATAATAAAAATAATTATAGTTTTATAAAATATATATAATAATTATTATTATTATAGTTTTTATTATTATAAATATATTTTATTTAAATTATTATAATTATTTATTTAATTTTACTATATAAATAAAATTAATAATAATTTATTAGTCCCCAATAGGTACATAGGATCCTATGTAATTAAGTTAATAATATAAGGCTATTATTTATTAATTTTATATTTAATATTAATAACTTTATCTTTTATAAAAGTACTTCTATTACTTTATTTTATATTATAAATAACTTTAATTTATATACCTTTTACTACTTTATTTTTTCTAACCTTTATTATCTTTTTCCTCTTTAATAAAAGCTTAATATTAAATATTATATTTGATCTAGTAATTAAAGTAATAGTTTTTTATTATAAAATTAAATATATATATAATTACTATTATATATAAAATATTTAATAAATTAATAAAAATATTAATATTATACCCTTGTAAAATATTTTTTTTTTAATAACTTAGTATTATTAAAGTATTATTAAATCTAAGTAATTAAAGTTAATATATAAATCTAACCTATAATAATAAATAATTAAAATTTTTTTTTTTTTATTATTTTACTATTTTAAGCTTTTATATTATAATATATTATAAAGTACTTTTATATATAATAATATCCTTAGTTTTATTATTTTAATAAATTTACTTTATTTATTATAAAAATTTAAATAAAAAAGCTTTTAAAATTAATTATTTAATTTATATAAAATATTACTTTTTTAAGTTTTTTAAATTATTATTATAATACCTTTAACAATATTAAAAATACACTAGGAAAATATAATATTACTTTATTATAAAGGTTATATTTATTATTAAAAGAGTTAGTAAAGCTATAATAGCTAAGTTAAAAGAAGGCTATACCCTAGCCTTTAGTTTAAAATCCAGAATTAATCTATAGCTTAACTTAATTAACTATAGTTAACTAAGTTAAACCTTAAAGATTTAGACTATAAAGTATAGCTACTATTATATTAAGGTTTAAAACTAAACTTAAAGTATATAAAAATAACCTAAATAATAAAGTTTAAATATAATATAAACTTTAAGCTTTATAACTTATAGTTTAATAACTTAACTAAACTAAATAGGTTTATTATATTCTTCTATTAGGTTATAAAAGGCAGTAATAATCCTACCCAAAAATAAATTACATATATAATATAAAAAACTACTTAATAAAATAATATACTATAAAGGTAATAAACCCTTTTAATAACTATTATAAAATAAGTTAATAGCTAATATATATCTACCTACTATAAACAGCTATAATAGCTAAAGGTAATAAAAAACTAATTATAATTATAGCTAAGATAATAGCTGTTATTATAAAAACTTATAATAAAGATATTATTAGTACTATAGAAAAAGTTTACTAAAACCTAAAGAATAAAAAAAGTAAAAAAAGGTAACTTAAATTAATTATAAAAAAGAAAATATAAATTAACTAAGCTACTGCTAGCTAATAGTTACTAAATAAAGGTTTAATAGTAACCTATTATTTTAATTTTAGTTAAGTAATTTATTTTTTATACCTAGGAGAAATAAAAATTATATAAATAAAATTTATATATAAATAAATTAATATAAGGAAATAATATAAAATATATATATATAATATATATATATATTTTATAGCCTTTAACTATTACTTAATAATTTTAAATATATTATTATAGTTTTTTAAAAAAAATAAAAAAAAAATCCTAAATTTTTAAATATATATATACTTCTGCTAATTAAAATATTTTTATATTAACTACCCTTTTTTAGCTTTTTTCCTCCTTTTTTATTTTTATTTTTTTTAACTTTTTAACTTTTTAGCTTTTTAACCTTTAAATACCTAAGCCTTACCTATAAACTATAAGATTTCTAAAGCCTTATTTATAAACTATAAAATAAAGCAAAAGGAAAGCCTTATTTATAAACTATAAAAGAATTCTAAAGCCTTACTATTTATAAACTATAAGATTTCTAAAGCCTTATTATTTACAGGCTTTATTTAGCCTTACTTATAAACCATAAGATTTCTAAAACCTTACTATTTATAAGCTGTAAAAAGATTTCTAAAGCCTTACCTACGAGCTATAAAAGAGTTTTAAAACCTTATTTAGCCGAGTATTGCTATTTTTACCATAGAATATTACTATTTTCACCGTAGTAGTCTATATTATAAGCTAGATTTACCCCTATTAATTACACTTACCACACTTATACACTAAGTTACAGTACAGTACACTAGGAAGGAAGATTATATAACATAGATTTTACATATAATATTATAGACTATTAATCTATACTAATTTATTTAAAAATAACGATTCCAACCTTTTTAATTTAACCCTTTTAATTTAATTTAACCACTTTCCATAGGCTGGCTAATTTATTTAGCTTATTAATTTAAGTGGTTGAGATAACTTAGGGTCCATCTTAAGGGCGGCGGCAGCTATTACAGCTTTATATCCTTTTATAGTTTTAGTTACCCGCGAAGTTAGGCATAACTACAAGCCCTTCGTCAACTGTGACGGAGTACCCCAGCTGCAGCTTTATAATAGCCTTAGCTTTGTAATCTTAAACTCCGCGATCTTAAAGGTCTTATATAAAGTTGTTAAGTACGTAGTATACTAGGGTACTGCACTATAGTTAGGTATAGATTAATAGGACCGATAGTATATGTATATTAATTTTAGTACGGTTACGGACTACTATAGTGAAAATAGTAATATTCTACGGTGAAAATAGTAATACTTATTTAGCCTCATCCATAAGCTATAAAAGAGTTTTAAAGCCTTATTATTTATAAGTTTTATTTAGCCTCGCCTATAAATTATAAAATAAAGTAAAAGAAAAACCTTACCCGCAAGTTATAAAATTTCCAAAGCCTTACTATTTATAAACTATAAAAAGATTTCTAAAGCCTCATCTATGAATTATAAAAAAGTTCTAAAGCCTTATTTAGCCTTATCCATAAACCACAAAATAAAGTAAAAAGAAAGCCTTACCCATAAGCAGGGTTGCCAAATTCGTTAGTAGTTATTCGTTATTCGTTTCGTTAACGAATAACTCTTCGTTATTAGTTAACGAATAACGAATTTCGTTC
>NW_020209395.1:0-6276 GCF_003025095.1 Trichoderma harzianum CBS 226.95 | reverse complement strand
TAAGGGTACTTTAGTATTAGTAATAGTTATAGTTTACTATAAAGTTTTTATTAATTAGACTTTGTTTTTATATATAAAACGTATAATTAAATAATTCCCTTAATAACTTTCTTTATACTTATAAAGGCGTAGTACCGCTATATTTATTACAGTATTTTAGTAACTCCCTTATATCTATATAGCAGGTACTTATAAACCGTTTTCGTTACTTCCTTCTATAGTAAGTCTAATACCTAGATTTTTTTATTTTAATATAAGATTCCTTTTATAAAAATTATATCTTTAGGGAATTAATTTAATATTTAATTACTAACTTTATCCTTAATTTTATTAAAAATCAGGTTTCCGTTTTTAATAATAAAAAAGGTATTAATAGTTACTAATTTATAATATTCTTCTACTGTTTTTTAAAATATTAGTAAGGTAAGTTTTAGTATTAATTTAAAGTAGTCTTCTCTATAGCTAAAAGCATCTACTTAACTATTTTCTAATCTTTTATAAAGTATAATCTTAAAGTTATACTTAGCTATAAGTTAAAAATACTTTTCCTACTATATAAAGATATTTATTTTTTTTATAGTAAAACTTATAAAATTCTTATAATTAGAATATATAGTAATTTTATATTTATTACTTAATAAATATAATTTTTATTTTTTAAATACTTTAAAAATAGCTATAAGTTCTTAGTTATATATAAAGTATTATAATTCTAGGCTGTAGAATTTCTTAAAGAAGAAGGCTATTAAGTATAATATTCCTTTATTATTTTATTAGCTAAAAACTTCTTTAATTACATAATTTAAGGTATCTGTTTTAATAATAATAGGCCTCTTAGGGTTATATATTCGTAGTACTAGTACACTAGTAATAGCTTCTTAAAGCACTTTAAAAGCTTTAAGGGCCTTCTCTATATATTTAATTAGTTAATTCTTCTTAACCTTATTATTAAAATTCTTTTTAGTAAAATCCGTAAGTAGTATTATAATCTTACTATAGTTCCTAATAAACCTTTAGTAGTAATTTATTAAACTAAAAAAGCTTTATACTTCCTTTACAGTTTTAGAAACTTTTTATTCTTTAATAACTACTATTTTAGTAGAATTTATTTTAATTTATCTTAGTAAGATAATATATTTTAAAAAGTTAACTTTTTAAATATAAAACTAGTATTTCTTTAGTTTTATTAGTAAATTCGCTACTTATAGTATTTTTAAAACTTAATATATATATTATTTATACTTTTCTAAGGTATTAAAGTAAATTAGTATATTATTAAGGTAAATAATAATAAACCTATTAATATATTCCTTAATGACTTTATTAATTATTCTTTAGAATATAGCTAATGTATTAGTAAGTTTAAAAAGTATAACTAAATATTTAAATAGTCTATAGCGTATTTTAAATACTATTTTCTATTTATCTCTTTCCTTAATTTAAATAAAATTATAGGTTTTTTTTAAGTTAAAAACCGTAAACTATTTTACAGTAGTTAGCCTATCTTTAATTTTAAAGATTAGTAGTAGTAGTATTTAATCTTTAATAGTAATTTTATTAAGTTATTAGTAGTTAATAATTAATTATAACTTCTTATTTTTCTTTAGTATAAATATTATAAGGTATTTTACTAATAAATTAAAAACTTAAATATATCCTTTTTCTAATTATTTATTTAACTATTCCTTTAATGTCTTAAGCTCTTTTTTATTAAAGTTATAAATCTTATAGGTCTTAGGTTATTTTCCATTTACTAACTTAATATAGTAGTCCTACTATAAGTATAATAGTAACCTAGTGTTTAATATTACCTTATATAGTTTTCGGAACTTCCTATACTAATAAAGTATTTTAGTAAAAGTATTATTAAGTTCTCCTAATTCCTCTTTTTCTTATACTTTACTTAGTATATTATTAAGTACTACTAGCTTATTTTTAAATTATATTATAATTTTATTAATATAAATATATTTTACTTTCTTATGTTATTTATTATATTATAGTAGTATTAGTAATTTATTTTCTTTAAACCTAATTATTTTCGTTTTTTTTATAATTAATGTAAAGGATTCTAATTCTTTTAATAGTATAGCTTTACCTTTTTATTTTCTTTAGTATAATTAATATTTAAGTATATCCTTAATATTTTAATAAACCTTCTTAGTCTTTTAGTAAATAATAAAGTTATTATTAAGTAACTAAGGATAACTTAAAAAAATATTATTTTTTAATATATTTAAAATATTAAATTAGATATTATAAGTATTTCTATTAATAATTATAAGGAGGTAATTAGTCTTATATTTAATAAGTCCTTTTTTTATTTTTACTTTTATAACGTTTATAATTTATAGTACTTATTCTTTTTATTAAATAGGAATTTATAGTTCCTTAATTAGTTATAGTAAAATTAAATTATAATCTACTTTATTATTAATATATATAGTAATAGTACTATTATTAAGTTATACGTTAATTCTAAGTTTTTTTATTTTAATTATCTTAACTATATTAATTTATATATTCTTTTTTTAGTTAAGATTATAGTTATCTTTAGTAATAATATTAAGGTTTTTAATTATTTATTATTATACTTATTACTATTATAGTTTTTAATATTATTAATATTTATTAATATTAATCTTATTAATATAGTATTTATAAAAGTATTTAATATCCTTTTTATAAATATTACCTTTATTATAAGTTTTAAAGTTAAATCCGTTATAGTATAACTAATATTAAAGTTAAATATATTTTTCTTTTTCTTTATAATACTTTTTATAATATTTATCCTTATATTACAAAGGGTTATTTTTAAAACAGGCTTCCTTTTATATATACTATTCTTTAACCTTATAGTTAAGGTATTATCTACATCCTTAGTTAAGGTACTAATCTAGATTAATTTCTATATAAATTTTATTATATAGGTTTTTATATTAAATCTAAAGGTACTAATTATAAATCTTTTATTCCTAGTGTTTTTTATAAAGTATTTTATAATATTATTTTATTATTAAATACCTATAGTCTTCCGTAAATAGGGTATTATATATAAGCTATATTTCTTCTTATTTAAGGAATTAATCTTTAGTTATAATAAGGTAGTAGGGATTTACGTTAGCGTACTCCGTTAACCTATTATTACTTAGCGCTTATCGCTAGGTAATTTTATATTATTTAAGCATTTGTTAGAATTTACTTAGGTCTTATTCTTAAGTTTCTTTTAAACTGTAGTTAAAGGGTTCCTATCCGCAGGGGTAATTTAGTCCCTAGGGTTCTTATAATCTATAGTTTTTATATAGTTTTATAATATTAAGGTTAGTATAACTTATCTTCTGTCTAGGTTTTTCCCTTTATTTATAAATAAAAGCATTTACTTATTCCTTTTCTATAGGTAAAATATTAAGGGCTTTATCTTATACTTCCTTATATTTATCCTAAGTTATATTAACGTTTCCTAGGGTAATAATAACTATAGGTATATTATTAATAACCTAGTTAATTACTTATTAATTAACTTCTTTAGATATTATAGTATTAATTATAATATATTTTAGCTACTTTTTCTTAGGTACTTTAGAATATTAGTTTAATATTTCTTTTTTTTTTTTATATATAAGGTATTACTTATTATAATACTTAGTCTAATTAAGTAGGTTATAGAGTACTATTTTAATAATATTAACTTAGACTTTATTAATCTTTTTATTATTATTAAACTTCTTAGAATTATTAGGTTTCCTATACTTCTTCTAGTAGTCTTTTTTTTTATAATTTATCTTACTATAGTAGTTATATTTACCTATAAACTTATAAGTATTAATAATATTTAAATCTATAAGTCCTAGTTTTTTATTATTATATAAAACTATATTATATTTCCTTCCTTAATTAGTATATTATTAAAAATTTTATTTAGGTTATTAAAAATTTTTACGTTTTTCCTTTTTTTTTTTTTATTCCCTTTCCTAAAGGTAATTATTAATACTAATTACTATTTAAATATAGTTAATAAAGCTTACTGTTTTTTTATTAACTTTATATAACTTATCCTTAACTAAGGGTTTAAGGCTTATATAATACACTTCCTTTTTACTATCCTTAATTTAATTAACCTTAGTAAGGAGTTATATAAACGTAATTATATACTTAAAGTATTATCTTTTTTATTTAATAAATTAGAGTTCCTATTCTACTTCTTATTCCTTATTTAAGGTTTTAAATAATTTCTTAAGTTAATTATAAAAGTATTAGTAAAACGTAAAGACTTCTTAGGTTTAAGTCTTCTACTTACTTAAAGTATTTTTCTTAAAGTCTTATATAATAGGTTATAATTATTCTTTAGCTACTTTAGTAAAGTAGGTAATAGTAAAGATTATTTTATCTTTATTATTTTTTAAGGTATTTAAAAAATATTTAAAGTAAATATTAAGTTTAGTAAAATACTTTTTTATATTCTTAGGTTCTTTATTATAAAGATTAGGGCGCTTAGGTTAAAGGATCTTTTCTTTTTCTTTTTTTTTAGCTTTAAGTTTAGTAATTTCTTCCTTAAAAGCTAGAATCTTAGCCTACTATTACTCTTAAGAAAGTTATAGTTAGGGTTAAGGATCTTTATTAGTTATTTTAACTTTAAGTACTTTTTTAAGCTTTATATTACTATCTTTATAACTTAAGGTGATACTTTCTTAATCTGTTTTAACGTTTAATATATAAAATTTAACTATTTAATATTTTTATAATAATATTACCTATAGTCTAAGGTAACCTCTGAATAAAAGTTATAAATGTATAATAAACTAAGCTCTTATAGTATTAGTATAAGAGGAATTCCTAAGGGATAAACCTTATACTAGGTTTATATTAGTAAATAAGCCAGGCTAGACTAGCAGGTAATTAATAAGAATAAAAGGGGTTTATTTATATAATTAGTAAATAATACTTATAGGTATAATTAAGTATTATTTTATATTTATAACTAGCTATCTAAGCTATTTTAAATAAGCGTAAAGAAGTTATATATATAATATAATATTTACTTATATTTACTTTTGTAGAAGTAAATATTTTCTTAATTAGGTAACCGTTTACTAGTGTTTACTTTTCGTAAAGTAAATATAATCTTAATTAGTTTATGCAGACCGTTGTTTATCTATAGTGCCTACCCTATAGGTCTGCCAGTTGCGACTATAAGTTGTTGGGTCGTAATAAGCCAGCTTTCTAATATAATTTAAAATACACGACTAAATATATAAGTCTATTTTATATTACTTATTAAAATACTTAAATAATTAGTTATTATTAATATAATAGTAACTAAATTAAATATTTAAATACTTTACTTTATAAACTAGTAATAAAATTACCTATCTACTAATTTAACTACTCCGCTAATATAAACTATAGAATTACTTTAAGGTTTATCCCTTAGAAATAGTTAACCTATAGTACCTATAGGACTTAGTTTATTATATAATAGTAACTCTTATTTAGACAGTTACCTTAGACCTATAGGTAATAAAGTACTAAAAACTTAGCAGCCTATAAACTTTAGAATTCTAAATAATAATACTAATTATAAAAGTAAAGCTTAAAATAATTATAATAGTAATATTAAGCTTAAAGATATACTAGCTGAAAATATAGCTAATTAAGTTAATTATAATAAACTAAAGGCTAAGTTTAAAGTTTTTAAAATATAGCTTTAGGACCTTTAAAATAAAAAAAAATAAAAAAGTAAGGTTCTTAAACTAATAAAGCCTAAATTCTTTAATAAAGATTTACGTAAAATAAATAAGTTTTTTTTAAAACTTATAACCTATTTTAAATACTTCTCTTATACTTTAAAGAATAATAAAAATAAAGTTATTTTTATAAGTAGCTGCCTTATAAAAAATACTAAAATATAATTTTAACCTATTATATAGAATTATAAAGAAGGAAAGATTAATTTAAAAAAGCTTAAAATATAAACTAAAGAAATCTATACTAAGTACGTAGAATTTTAAAAATAATTTAAAAAGTTTTTTAATATTATAAATAAATAATAAAAAGCTAAGTAAAAACTTTATTTTATTATCTAAAAAAGACTACTAAGTAAATATACTTTAATTTTCTTATGCCTATTAACTAAAATTAACTAAACTAAGGAAATAAAAAAAAAAGTCTATTATAATAATATAAAACCTAAAGTTAAAGATAAACTTTTTAAAATTAATTATAAAAAAATAACCTTTATTAATTATACTTAAAAAGCTATTAAAATTAATAATT
>NW_020209394.1:0-6324 GCF_003025095.1 Trichoderma harzianum CBS 226.95 | reverse complement strand
ATATTATTAATTTTTATATTTTATATAATTAAGTATAATATAAGTATTTTTAAAATAAACTTTACTATATTTTTAATAAATTAATTTTATTATAAAACTATTATTATTTTTATTTAATTTTATTAAAGTATTATTATAAATAGGTTTAAGGTTAATTATAAGTATTTTTTATTAATAAGTACTTTATACTTTAAATAAGTTATATTATTTTTTTAATACTTAAGTACTTTAATTATTTAAAGGCTTATTTTAATTATTTTAGTTTATTACCTTTACTTTAATTTTAATATTATAAAATTTTTACTTTATTATAAAAAGTTTAAAATTAATAATTCTTTTTTATATATAGTAAAAGTATTTATTAATTAACTAAGGAATTTAAAAAATATTAAAAAGTTATTTTAAAATTTTACTAAAAATTATTTTAAATTTCCTTATAAAAACCTAAAATAACTTATTTTTTTATTAGTAAAAGTAGTTTAGTTATATAATTATATTAAAAATATAAGTAGTTTTATTATTAATATTATTTTTATATTATTTTATATATTATTTATATATAAAGTTAATATAAAAATATTAATATTCTTTAGTTTAAAATAAAGTTTATTAATACTTTATATTTTTTATAAAATAATTATTAATATATTAGATTTTATATATATTTTTTTTAAATTAGTTTTTTTTAAAGTTAAATTAATTANTTAAGTATATAAAGTATATTTATAATTTTATTTAGTTTTACTCCTTAAACTTAAAGGTTAATATTTAAATCTTTCCCTATAGGTTAAAGTAAGTTTATTTTAATTTTACTTTAGGGTTTTTACTTAAAAGATTAATATTAAAAATAAATTTTTTTTTATTTTTAATTATTTATAAATATTAAACTATTTTTCTTTTTTTTTATATTTTAATTATAATTATAATATATTTTTATAATTTCTTTAATAAAAGGGACTTAAGTTAACTTAACTTAGGGGTTTTTTATTAAAAAAAAGTTATAATACTTATTTATAAAATTATTTATAAAAAGGTTTATAATTATATATATAGTTAAGTCTATAGAATTATAACCTTATAATTACTAAATTATAATTTATATAAATAAGTTTTATTAATAGTTATTTTTATTTTTAATAGTTTTTTTACCTTTTATAAATAAAGAAATAAATTTATTAAAAGCTAAGTTAATAAAAAAAAGTAAAAAGGAATAAAGGATAATTATAAGTAATTATATAATAAATATATAAGCTTAAAGTAGTAAAGTAATTATATTTATTTCTACTTTTTTTAATTCTTTTTGTAAATTTTAGGTTTTTTATAATATTATTACTAAGCTAAGGGTTTTATAACCTTTAGCTTACGCCCCTATAATATAGCTAGTATACAGCTGTTATATAACCGCACCCTTTTTAAATAAGCTTTAATAATAATAAAAATATTTTATTTATAAAGATTATATTTATTATTAAAAGGGTTAATAAAGCTATAATAATTAAGTTAAAGGAAAACTATACTCTAGCCTTTAGTTTAAAATCTAAAATTAATTTATAGCTTAATTTAATTAGCTATAGTTAACTAAGTTAAACTTTAAAAATTTAGGCTATAAAGTATAGTTAATTAAGGTTTAAAACTAAACTTAAAGTATATAAAATAGCCTAAATAATAAAGTTTAAATATAATATAATTAACTTTAAGCTTTATAATTTATAGTTTAATAACTTAATTAAATTAAATAGGCTTATATCCTTTTATTAAATTATAAAAGGTAGTAATAATTTCTAAAAATAAATTATATATATAATATTTTTAAAAAACTACTTAATAAAATAATATACTTTATATAAAAGTAATAAACCTTTTTAATAATTATATAAATAATTATAATAGCTAAAGGTAATAAAAAATTAACTATAATTATAGCTAAAATAATAGCTATTATTATAAAAACTTATAATAAAGATATTATTAGTATTATAAAGAAGGTTTACTAAAGCCTTAAAAATAAAAAAAGTAAAAAAAAATAACCTAAACTAATTATAAAAGAGAAAATATAAATTAACTAGGCTATTATTAAGTAAAAGAATTAATAAAGTATTAGTTAATAATTATTAAATAAAGATTTAATAGTAATTTATTATTTTAATTTTAGTTAAGTAGTTTATTTTTTATACTTAGGAGAGATTTTATTTATTATATTTTATATTTAAAAAATAATTTTTAATATTATATTATTTAAATTCAGAATTAAATTTAATTACTAAAGTGATTAATATATAAAAAAATTAAAATATTATTATTATAATATAAGTTTTTTTAATTATTAAATCTTTTTTTAGATTTTTTTAAATTATTAATTTAATTTTATATTTATTTAAATTTTATATTTATTTAAATTTATATAAAATATTTATTAAATTAAAATTAACTTTAATTTAATATTAAATTTCTTTTCTTTAATTATTAATATAGTATTTTTTTATATAAATTAAATAAATTATTTTTTAATAAAACTTAATAATTTTATTTTAGTTTTTTAAAATTTTAATTAAATTATTTATATATATAATTCTTTTATTAATTATTAATATTAATTTTTAAAAAAAGTTTTATATTATAATATTAAATATTATAAGTATAATAAAGATTTTTAAATTTTATTTTTTATAAATAATTAATTAAGTTTTTTTTATAAATTCTTTATAATTAAAAAATATTTTAAATATTATATATATTCTTAAGTTATTATTTTACTTTTAATTTTAGCTTTAGTAATTTAATTTTTATAATAATAATAATAATATTTCTAAAGTTTTTATTTTTTTATTTTATATATATTTATATATATCTTTAGTTAATTTAATATTATATTTAAATTTTAAATTTTATTAATTATTTTCTTAATATTTAATAATTATAATTTTAAAAAACTTTATATTTATTATTTATTTTATAGAGGTTATATTTATTATTAAAAGGGTTAATAAAGCTACTAAATTAAAGAAAGGCTATACCCTAGCCTTTAGTTTAAAATCCAGAATTAATCTATAGTATAACTTAATTAACTATAATTAAGTAAATTAAATTTTAAAGATTTAGGTTATAAAATATAGCTGCTATATTAAGGTTTAAAACTAAACTTTAAATATATATATAAAATAGCTTAAATAATAAAGTTTAAGTATAATATAATTATTATATTTTAAGCTTTATAATTTATAGTTTAATAACTTAATTAAATTAAGTAAATATTTTTTTATTAAGTTATAAAAAGTAGTAATATTTTTTAAAAATAAATTATATATATAATATAAAAAACTATATAATAAAATAATATATTATAATAATTATAATTTAATTATAATAGTAAAATAATTAAATAAATAATTAAATTTATAATTAAAATTTTTAAAAAAAGAAAAACTAAAGTTAAATAAAGTAAAGTATAAGCTAAATTAATTAAAGAGTATTAAAAACCTTAAGCTAAGTAAAAGTATTAAAAATATAATTAAAAAAGTTAATAAAGTAACTTATTAAAAATATATATAAAGGTTCTTTTATAATTAATTTCTTTTAGGTAATTTATCCTTTATACTTAGGAAAGATTATTTATTTTATATAATTAATTTTTTTAGTAATATATTTAATTAAATATTATTAAATTTATTATATATTATATATTATATATTTATTTTAAAAAAGTTTTTAAATATTTATAATTTTATTTTTTATTAATTTCTTTAATAAATAAATTTTACTTAATAATTTTCTAAATATTTCTTTATATATTTTTATAAATTATTAATTTTTTTTTAATATTTCTTTATATATTTTTATAAATTATTATTTTTTTTAAAATAAATTTAAGTTAATAAAAATATTATTAAATAATAAAAAATATTTTAATTTTTTTTAAAAAACTTTTTTTATTAAATTTTATTATAAATAATTACTTAAAGTTTTTTTTTAAATAAAATATTATTTTATTAAATATAATATTTTATAAAATTAATATTTTTTAAAATATAAAATTTAAATTTAATATATAATAAAAACTTAATAATTAATTAAATACTTAATTATTTTCTTAAAGTTTATTTTAAAAAACTTTTTTTTTATTTTATTTTTTTATTTTAATTAAAAATATAAATTTAATAATTATATATATAAATTTTTTTTAAATTAAATTTTAAATTTATATTAAGTTATTAAATAATTAATAAAATATATAAATAAAATTATTTTTTAATTTATATAATAATAATTATATATTATAAAAATTATATTTATTATTAAAAAACTTAATAAAATTATAATTAAATTAAATTAAAATTAGTAATTAATAAGAGGGTATAATATTTTTACTATGTAAGTATAATTTTACGTAGGTATAACTTAATAACTTTATTAATAAATGTTTTAAAAATATAAAGAATATAAATATAAATAGCTCTTTTTTTAAAGAATTTATATATATTTTTTATATACTTTTATTTATATTAGTTATTTTTAAATTAAATAAATAACAAAAAGGAAAAAAAACAAATAGTATTATATAAGCTAGATTTTAATTTTTCTTTATCTTTTTATATAAAATTAAAAAAAAAAAAATAAATAAAAATAGGTTTAAGTTATAAATAGGTTTTTAAAAGAATTATTAAAAAAAAAATTTAAATAAAAATATTTTGCTTATATAAGCTATAAAATTAAATTATACTTGCGTAAGATTATACCTATATAGTAAAAACATTATACCCCCTTATTAATTCCCTTAAAATTATTTTAATTTAAAATTTAAAATTTAAAATTAAATTTCAGAAATTTAAATTATAAAATATAATTAATATATATATAAAATAACTTAAGTAATAAAAATTTAAATATAATATAAATATATAAAATAACTTAAATAATAAAATTTAAATCTAATATAATTAACTTTAAGCTTTATAATTTATAATGTAATAATTTAATTAAATTAAATAAGTATTTTTTTATTATATTATAAAAAGTAATAATAGTTTTTAATAATAAATTATATAATAAAATAATATATTTTAATTTTTTTTTTATATTTAAAATAATAATTATAATTTAATTATAACTTAAGTAAAATAATTAAATAAATAATTAGATTTATAATTAATAAAATTACAAATTTATAATTAAAAACTTTAAAAATACTAAAGTTAAGTAAAATAAAATATAAGTTAAATTAATTAAAAAGTATTAAAAACTTTAAGCTAAGTAAAAATATTAAGAAAATTATTAAAAGAATTAATAAAATAATTTATTAAAGATTATTACTATATATAAAAGTTTTTTTATAATAAGTTTTTTTTTAAATAATTTATTTTTTATACTTAGGAAAGTTAATTAAATTATAAATTAAAAAAATAAACTTTAATATTTTTTTTATAATTAAAATATTTTTAAAAGTAATTAATAAAAATATATAATATTTTTATTATAAATATATAACTTTATAAATATATAACTTTTCTCCCTTTATAATTAATTAAAAAAATATTAGCTTAAATAATATTCTATTATTTTTACCTTAAGTATTAATATTTTATTACTATTACTTTATTAATTTATAAATTAAAAAAATATATTAATATATTTAGTTTTTTACTTTATAAATTAAAATAATACTATTATTTCCTTAATTTATAAATTAAAAAAGTTTATAATAACTTTTCCTTTATTAATTATATTATTACTTTTATTATAATAGCTAAGTTTATATATATTAACTTTAAATAAGCTAAATAATAATATAACCTAAGTTTTAGTAATTAATTATAATAAAAAATAAAGTTATAAAGGTTATTTTTAAAATATTAATTATACCTAAGGATAATATAGTAAATTATAAAGCTAAGTTATTAAAATAAGCCCTAGGAGTAGTTATATTAAATTTATTAATTTTTAATATTATAACTTTTTTATAAATAATTAACCTTTATTAATAATTTAACCTTAAGTATTAATTAATTTTATAAATTTAATAATTATAATATATTTAATAAATTTTTTATTATATATTTATAATAGTTTTTAATTTTATTATTTTTTTATAATTTATAAAGTATTTATAAACTTTTTTAAAACTTTTATTTTAATTATAATATATATTTTTATAATAACTTTTTTTATAAATAATTATAAAAATAGTAAATAAAAGTACTTATACTAAGCCTAAAGTTTAATATATTTTTTTAAGCTAAAGTTATAGTTTTTTTTTAATTAATAATTAATAAAAATAAAAGCTAAGTTTAAAACTATTATAAATATTATATAAAAGATTATTAATAAAAA
>NW_020209393.1:0-6332 GCF_003025095.1 Trichoderma harzianum CBS 226.95 | reverse complement strand
AAATACCTAATATAATAATTAATAAAAATATATAAATATAAGGGAAAATTAAAAAATATTAATAAAAATAAAGGAAGTAGCTACTTATACTAAATACAGTAAAGTCTTAAGGATAAAACTAATAAAAGGGGAATATTATATTACAACCTAATTCTTAAGGTTATAATAATAGGCTAATAAATTAACCTAAACTAAATTAACTTTAATCCTTTAATTAATTAAGGAAGGATTAAAATATAACTTCTTAATCTAATAGCAGATTAATAAACTATTTATTAATCTAGGGAAGGATTAATATTTTATACATTAATCTAGTCTAGGTTAACTAAATATATAAGTCTACTTTATATTATTTATTAAAATACTTAAATAGCTAGTTATTATTACAGCGTTTATAATATAATTAAATTAAAATATAAATATCTATTTTTATTTATATTACTAGCTAGTAATAAAATTACTTATTTACTAACTTAATCGCTCCGCTGACATAAACTATAAAACCACTCTAAGGTTTGTCCCTTGGAAAACAGCTAACCTATACTAACTTATAAGCACTAGTTCGTTACACATAGCTAAGGTCTTCTTAAGTAACTTCTTTAAGTATATTTAAGGTTTAAGTATACCTCTTAAGGTATTATTTAGAATTTTATTTATTACTATAATATATTTAGCAATTATTATTATAGTATATTAAAAAGTATAATATATTATAGTTTACTAAAGGTCTTATAATATTAATAGCTTAGTTTTCCTTAGGTTTTAGAATAAATATAAACTTTTTATTATTATTTTTCTTAGGTATTTAATAATATTTTTTTATATATCCTTTTTTTTTATAATTATAATATTTAATATTTTTTTATTATACCTTAATAATACTAAGGTTTATTAATCTTAGTTATTTATTATTAAAAAAAGTAATATAATTATTTTACTTTTTTCCTTAGTTAACTTAATATCCTTAAGTTTACTTAAGTTAAATATTATAAAAGTTCTTAGTTTTTTCTTACTTTTATTCTTTTTATTATTTTTAATTATAATTATTAATTTTAATAGCTTTTTAAATATAATTAATAAAAGTTATTTTTTTATAGTTAATTTTAAAAAGTTTATCTTTAACTTTAGGTTTTATATTATTATAGTAAACTTCCTTTTTTATTTCCTTAGTTTAATTAACTTTAGTTAATAAATATAAAAAAGTTAAAGTATACTTACTTAGTAGTTTTCTTTAAGTAATAAAATAAAGTTCTTACTTAACCTTTTATTATTTATTTATAATACTAAAGGATTTCCTAAGTTATTTTTAAAATTTTATATATTTAGTATAAATTTCTTTAGTTTATATTTTAAGCTTTTTTAAGTTAATCTTTCCTTTTTTATAATTTTATATAATAAGTTAAAATTATATTTTAGCGTTTTTTATAAAGTAGCTGCCTATAAAAATAACTTTATCTTTATTATTTTTTAAAGTATAAGGGAAGTATTTAAAATAAGTTATAAGTTTTAAAAAAAAATTATTTTTTTTATATAAATCTCCGTTAAAGGATTTAGGTTTTATTAATTTAAAAACCTTACCCTTCTCCTTTTTTTTATTTTAAAAATCGTAAAGCTATATTTTAAAAACTTTAAATTTAACCTTTAGTTTATTATAATTAGCTTAATTAACTATATTTTTAGCTAGTATATTTTTAAACTTAATATTACTATTATAATTACTTTAAGCTTTACTTTTGTAATTAGTATTATTATTTAAAACTTTAAAGCTTATAAACTACTAAGTTCTTAGTATTTTATTACCTATAGGTTTAAGGTAACTATTTAAATAAAAGTTATTATTATATAATAAACTAGGTTTTATAAGTACTATAGGTTAACTATTCTTAAAAAATAAACCTTAAAGTAATTTTATAGTTTATATTAGCAGAGCAGTTAGGTTAATAATAGGTAATTTTATTATTAGCTATAGATAAAAGTATTTAAGTATTTAATTTAAATATTATTATATTAATAATAACTAGCTATTTAAGTATTTTAATAAGTAATATAAAGTAAACTTATATATTTAATTATATATTCTAAAGTTAAGTAAAATTACTTATAATCTTAATTAATTTATTCCTACGTTAATTAAAATTAACATTAATTCCCATCGACTGCTTCTTAATTAACTATATAGCTTAACGTTAATCTAGGAGTGCCTACCCTATAGGCCCCTTATTGTAACTATAAGAGCTAGGTTATGATAATTTATAATTACCTTATATATTCTAATGTAGTATAATACTTTAGTAATTAAGGATTTTCTAAAAGTAGTTAATTCTTTAGCTAAGTATATTAGCTTTTTTATTTTTTAATCTTTTATAATATATAAGTTCATAATTAAATTTACTTAGGAATTTAAAATATTTTAGTTATTATTTAAATAGCTTTTAAGTAAATATAAAATAAGTAATATTTTAATAATTAGTAAAGATTTTAATTTAGAATTTACTTCCTTTATAGTATTAGCTTTACTATTTTAAATAGCTTTTAATTCCTAAGAATTTTTTATTATAGACTTTATAATTAAGTTTAGCTTTATTAAGCTTTTAAAAATAAAACACTATAAAGTAAAGTTTTCTTTTATTATCTTATTAATTTAATACTTTTTTAATTATATTTTTTAATATATTAGTCTTAATTTCTATTGGTTTTTTAAGGTTATATATAGCTAAAATAAATTCTAAGGTTATAGCTTATTTAATAGCTTAAAATACTTATTTAGCTTCCTTTATTTATTTAAACTTTTAATTTTTTTTATTATATTTATTAAAGATTAAGCTAAAATTAAGAAGTTTTAAATAAAATATTAATAATAGTTAATTAATTTATAAAAACTTTATATTTCTTTAACTAATATTAAAGTTAGTTATTTATTAATAATAGTAACTTTTTTTAAATTTATTTATATAGTTCTAGGGGTAATAATATATTTTAAAAATTTTACTTTTTATATATAAAATTAATATTTTTTAAAATTTATAAAGAGGTAATTATTTTATAATACTTAAAGTACTAATTATATATATTCCTTATATTTTTCCTTAGTTTTAGAATATATTAAAATATTATTTAAATATATAATAATAAATTTATTTTAATATTTCTAAAGGATATAGTTAATTTTTTTCTAAAAGAATATAGGTATATTTATTAATCTTTAAAGTATTACTAAGAATTTATAAACTTTTTTAAAGTACCGAAGGCTATTATTTATTTATATTCTTTTTTTATTTAAGTTAATTTATAAGTATTAGTAAGATTTAACTAAATATATATAATAGCTTTTTATAGCTAGTCTTTTACTTTAGATATTAATAGTAAAAGAGTTTAATTTTTAATTATAATATTATTTAACTATTTATAATTAATAATTAATTATAGTTTTTTATTTTCTTTAGAATAAAGATAATAATATATTATACTAAGGAGTTAGAGATTTTAATATACTTTTTTTTTTTTACTTTTATATTTATTTATTAAAAGTATTTAGTTTTAATTAATTAAGATTATATAGTAAAAAGTACTTTAGTTATTTCCCTTTCTTTAACTTTATTATATAGTTTTATTTAGTATAAGGTAGTACTTATATACTTTTATTAAGATTTTCTAAGGTTTTTTAAAATAAAGCTTTAAATCTTTAATATTATTTTAAGATATTAGCTATTAAGTCTATAAGTTTTTCCTTTTCTTTTTTTTAATTATTATATTTTCTTTTTATAAATTTTAAAAATTAGTTAAGTTTATATAAGTTTTATTTCCCTTAGGTAAACCTTTTTAAGAATTAAGCTTTTATAGTTTTTATTTACTTTTATTAATACTATATAGGTATCACGACCTAGCTCTTATAGTCGCAATAATGGGCCTACAGGGTAGTCGGTTTCGGATAAACAACAGACCAACCAACCAATTAGGAACAGATTATTAAATTATTATAATAATCCAACGATCTATAAACGGATTATTAGAACTATAAGATAATCTACGATAGGATTATTAACCTTTGTAAATAATCTAGCCTAACTAACTAAATATATAAGTTTACTTTATATTACTTATTAAAATACTTAAATAGCTAGTTATTATTATAGCATTTATAATATAATTAAATTAAAATATAAACATTTACTTTTATTTATATTACTAGCTGGTAATAAAATTACCTATTACTAACCTAATTACTCCGCTAATATAAACTATAGAACTACTCTAAGGTTTATCCTTTAAAAACAACTAACCTATAGTACCTATAGGACCCGGTTTATTATATAATAATAACTTTTATTTAAATAATTACCTTAGACCTATAGGTAATAAAATACTAAGAACTTAGCAGCCTATAAGCTTCAGAGTTTTAGATAATAATACTAATTACAAAAGTAAAGCTTAAAATAACTACAATAGTAATATTAAGCTTAAAAATATACTAGCCGAAAATATAGCTAATTAAGCTAATTATAATAAACTAAAGGCCGAGTTTAAAGCTTTTAAAATACAGCTTTAGGACTTCTAAAATAAAAAAAGGGAAAAAGGTAAGGTTCTTAAACTAACGAAGCCTAAACCCTTTAATAAAAATCTACGTAAGATAAATAAGTTCTTTTTAAAACTTATAACTTATTTTAAATATTTCTTTTATATACTAAAGGATAATAAAAATAAAAATATCTTCGTAAGCAGCTGCTTTATAAAAGACGCTAAAATATAGTTTTAACTTATTATATAAAATTATAAAAAAGGAAAAATTAACTTAAAGAAACTTAAAATATAAATTAAAGAAATTTATACTAAGTATATAGAATTTTAAAAATAACTTAGGAAATCCTTTAGTATTATAAATAAATAATAAAAGGCTAAGTAGGAACTTTACTTTATTATTTAAAAAAGACTACTAAGTAAATATACTTTAACTTTCTTACGCTTATTAACTAAAGTTAATTAGACTAAAGAAATAAAAAAGGAAGTTTACTATAATAGTATAAAACCTAAAGTTAAAGATAAACTTTTTAAAATTAATTATAAAAAGATAACCTTTATTAACTATACTTAAAAAGCTATTAAGATTAATAATTATAATTAAGAATAATAAAAAAAGCAAAAGTAAAAAAAAACTAGGAACTTTTATAATATCTAACCTAAGTAAACTTAAGGATACTAAGCTAACTAAGGAAAAAAGTAAAATAATTATATTACTTTTTTTAATAATAAATAACTAGGGCTAATAAACCTTAGTATTATTAAAGTATAATAAAAGAATATTAAATATTATAATTATAAGGAAAAAAAGTATATAAAAAAATACTACTAAGCTTCTAAAAAAAACAGCAATAAGAAATTCATACCTGTCCTAAAACCTAAAGAAAATTAAGCTATTAATACTATATAACCCTTAGTAAACTACAATATACTATACTTCTTAGTATACTATAATAATAACTATTAAACCTATCGTAGTAATAAGTAAGGTTCTGGTTAATATCCTAAAAAGTATACCTAAACCTTAAACACACTTAAAAAAATTACCTAAATACACTTAAAAAAAAATAAAATAGCAGAATAAAATATAGCACCCTTAATATAATACAACCTTTATAAAGGAATAACTTAGGAAGAAATTAACAACCTTAAGAAACATATATACAACCAGTATAGATTAGTTAAACCCAAGGGACTTTATTACCCTTACAAAATAACTACTGCTAACTAAGAACAGTATAAGGATTAATATAAAATCTAAGGTATTATTAAAAAAAATAAACGCTATAATAAGATTATATAATAAAAAAAACTTAAAAATTAATAAAGACTTCTTAAATAATAAGGATAGATTAAATAAATTAATTTAAGTACTACCTATAATTAGATCTAATTATTTAAAAATTAGTTTTAATAATATATTAAGACTAATATAAATAAATACCTAATAGCTAAAATACTAAAATTAATCTTATACTATATTAATAATATCCTACTTATAAACTAATATAATAAAGCTAATATTATTAACTATAAGCTATTATTATATAAATAATATATTATAATTAAACTTTAGGAATAGTATAAAGATTATAAGGTTATAGAATATAAATAAAAAAAATTTACACTTTATAATAAAGATTATTATAAAAAACACTAATACTAACGCTAAGCCCTCGTATACATTATCTATAACTTAGAATAATAAGGATTTAACTTTATAAAGTATAATAATAATAATAAACTATAAGGAATTAACTAAAATAACCTTTAGAAATACTATAAGCTTACTACTAGATATATACCTAAGCCCAGAT
>NW_020209392.1:0-6339 GCF_003025095.1 Trichoderma harzianum CBS 226.95 | reverse complement strand
CCTAGCTAACTAAGTATATAAGTTTACTTTATATTACTTATTAAAATACTTAAATAGCTAGTTATTATTACAGCGTTTATAATATAATTAAATTAAAACATAAATATCTATTTTTATTTATATTACTAGCTAGTAATAAAATTACTCGTCTACTGACTTAACCGCCCCGCTAATATAAACTATTATAATAAACTAGGTCCTATAGGTACTATAGGTTAGCTGTTCCTAAGGGATAAACCTTAGAGTGGTTCTATAGTTTATATTAGCAAAGTAATTAAGTTAGTAAACAGGTAATCTTATTACTAGCTAGTAATATAAATAAAAGTAAATGTCTAAGTTTTAATCTAATTATATTATAAACGCTATAATAATAATTAGTTATTTAAGTATTTTAATAAGTAATATAAAGTAAACTTATATACCTAGTTAGTTAGGCTAGATTATTGCCAAGTAGTAATAATTCTATTGTAGATTATCTTAGGGTTTTAATAATCCGTTTATAGATCGTTAGATTATTAAATAATTTAATAATTTATTCCTAATTGGTTAGTTAGTCTGACGTTTATCTAAGACCAGCTACCCTGTAGGCCTATTGTTGTAACTATAAGAGTTAGGTTGTAATATAATATCCCCCTCCTATTAGTTTTATCTCTAAGACCTTACTATAAGTAGCGTATTCCTTATATATTTATAGGTAGGTGTTCTTTATTTTGTTTTTTATTATTTTATTTAGCTAACTTACTTAATTATAATAGATTATATTACTAAGAGTTTTTATTTAAAAATATAAAAGTAGAAGAGTTTTTTTAAATTTGTTTTAAGAGGTGCTAAGAAAATAGATAAGCGCTGTTCTTTTTATATTTTAAAGAAGTTTAATAAGTACTTGCTATTTTTAGATAATTCTTTACGATGCTTAAATTATATATGACTTAATAAATTATACTACGATGTAAAAGGTCTAACTATTAATTAGTTAAATTAAGTATCTACTTAATATTTTTAATTAAAAGATAAGTTTAAATTTACTAAGGATACCTTAGCTAAATTAGCTGTAAAGGTTTTTTAATTATAAAAATAAAAGAAGATTTAGTATAAGCAAATACGTTATACTATTACATAGGGTATTACTAATTTAGATAAGTTAAATAGAGTTAAGTACGAGGAGGCGGAGGCTGCTTATTAGGCTGTAATATTATTATTTAATTTAACTAATCCTATAACTGCAGGTTTTATAGTTAATGCTATTAATTAGGATACTTTTAACTTTTTTTTACTAAACTTAGACTTTAGTAAAAGTTATTTATAAGGTTTTTTAAGTATTTAAGGTTTTTAATAGTTTACTATAAGTTTTTTATTTTATTATAGCTTTTTTATTTTACTAGGTATTTAGTTTATTAGGTGTTTTTATTAAATTTTATTATCTTAAGTTTCTTAACCTTATATTTAAGTTTTTTATTTTAAATAATAATTTTATCTTATATAATTTTACCTATTTTTTTATTTACTAATGCTTTTTCTAATAATGAAATATAAAAATTTAGATATATAGTTTTTTTTATTTCCTTAGGGCAAGTAGAAGATTTATTTTATAATTAATAGGTTTAATTTTCTTTATAACTTTATAAGGTTTAAGTTTTTTAAAATTAAGTTTATTACTTAGCCTGTTTATTTTAATATTTAGTTATTTATTGTTTTATAAATGTTAAAGTAGGTAGATTATATTTCCCTCCTTAAAAATTAGTCTTTTAATCCTTCTAGTATTTGCAAATTTAGCTATTTTTTATTTAATAAATTTAAGTTATACTTATAATTTTTAATACAGTTCCTTAAGTTTATTAGTTATAATAATAGCTTTATTAGTATTTTCTTCTTTAATAGGTAGTTAATATAGATTTAGTTTAAACCTATAGTTTACGTAAAATAGTAAATAGTTTATAGATTTTACTAATATACTATTATAAAATGCTTAGGCAGTTAGTAAGTATTTTACTTAATTATCTTAGTTAAAGTTAACGTAGTACTATAAGTATATTTTAATAATTTAGTTAATTTATTCTATTTATTTATCTATTTAGGGGTAGTAAGCTGTACTAGCTTTATATTTTAGTTTAATTTATATTATAAGTAATTACTAAAATTTTAATATAAACGTTAATCCTTTATTAAAGATAATTTTATTTAGTAATTTATAGTTTATATAAATATATTAGAAAAATATATAAGCTAAGTCTTCTATAGAGCTTTATTTTTTTATTAGGATAAAGTAGGTTATTTTTAAAAGTTAGTTAACTATTATAAAAATGCTGTCTTAAGTATTATTAGTTATAAGTTTTTTTAAAGGTAGGAGCTTTATAATATAGTTAAATATTATTAATTCCTAATTTTTAATTAAAACTAGTAAAGGTTATAGTTTTCTATAAGGAAGATAGCGTAATACCTTAGCTTATCTATATATTATATATTTTAATATAACCTTTTATATTTATTTTTTAATACTTTTAAATTTAAAGTATTATATACTTTTAAATTTAAAGTATTATATAATTTATTATATAGTTTTTTTAATTTTATAGTATTTGTTAAGTTTATGTATGTAAATTGATTTTACTATTTTACTTTGTAAATTTTCTAATACTTAAATAAGTTTATTTAGTATTAGGTATTTAGTATTTATAAAAATACCTTCTAAGTATTATTTATTTTCCTAGTTCTTAATATATTCTTTTATATTATTAATAATTAAATTATTTATTTTAATTTAGTATATAGTATTAATTAATTAAATTACTAGGTTACTATACTAATTTTTTTTTAGTATTTATACTTTAACTTTTAATATTTTTTAAAAGTAGTTTAGGTATCTGCTAAGTATATTAGTACATCTATTATCTAATCCGCTATAGTATTTAATAATAAGCTTAAATTCAGAAAGTTACTTATAATACTTAATTTATCTATAGGATAGTTTTTATATTATTATAAAGTAAGTGATATTCTAGTAGTTTATAAGGATTATTATTAGAAATTAGCTTCTTTTATAGTAATATCTTTAATATTATTTACTAAGTACTTAGTATATAGTTAAAAATTCCTTATTATAGATAGAATATCTAAGTTCTGGTTTATATAGTTTTTTAGAGAAATAGGTAATAGGCCTAAGTTTTTTTTTCTTTATATTATTTAGTTAGCTAAGTACTCCTCTGATTACGTAATCTAAGGCGTTAGTTTTAATTATAATAGGTTTATTTAGGTTAAATATTATAAGTATTAGTGTATTAGTAAGGGTTTATTTAAGGTAATTAAAAGCTATTTAAGCGTTTTATATAAGTTTAAATTTAACGTTTTTTTTTATTAAGTTTATAAGTAGTATAGTAATTTTTAAAAAGTCTTTAATAAAGTATTAATAGTAATTAGTAAGTCCTAAGAAGCTTTATACCTACTTAATATTCTATAGCAGTTCCTAATTATTAATTACCTTAAGTTTCTTAGGGTTTATTTAAACTTTACCTAGGGTAATAATATATCCTAGGAATATAACCCTTTATGTATAAAAGTTATATTTCTTAGGTTCTACTAGGAGTTTATTATTTTAGAGTATTTATAATACTTTTTTAATATATTTTTTATATTTTTTTAAGTTTTTAAAGTAAATAAGGATATTATTAAGGTATATAATAATAAAATAATTTACATAGTTTTATAATATATAGTTAATTATCTTCTGGAATATTACTAAGGCGTTTATAAGTCTAAAAGGTATTACCTAGTATTTATAAAGTCTGTATTTAGTATAGAAGGCAGTTTTCTATTTATTATCTTTTTTAATTTAAATAAGGTTGTATACTCCTTTAAGGTTTAATAAAGTAAAAATATTAGCTCTTATAAGCTGATTTTTAATTTCTGAAATTAGTGGTAATAGTATAATATTTTTTTTAGTTATTACGTTTAATTATTAATAGTTTATAATAAGTTAAAGTTTACTATTTTTCTTAGGTATAAATATAACTAGGGCTCCTGCTGAGGATTTAAAAAGTTAAATATAGCTTTTCTTTAGCTAGTTTTTAATTTATTTATTAAGTATCTTAAGTTTAGTAGTACTTAGGTTATAGATTTTATTAAATATTAAAACTTTATTATTTATAAGTTTAATTTTATAATTCTATTAATTATATTTTAGTAGTCCAGTATTAAGTTTTTTATTAAAGACTGGTATATATTAAAGGTTTATTAATATATTTTTTAAATATTTTAGTATTTATTAGTTTTAGTAATATAATTCCTTAACCTTTTATATAATCGAGTTTAGAAATTTAAGCTGTTTTTTTTTAGGTTTTTTAATATATTTAACTATCCTTAGGAGCTTCTTTAGCTTCTTAAATTATACTTATTTTATAACTTTTTTCTTTTTTATATATTTTTATATTTCTTTATTTAATACAGGGGTTACTGATCCTGTCGTTGGGGATATTATAGTATTTTATTAATTTTTTTAATTTAGTTATAGTATATTTCTGAAATTAATTAGTTTAAGGTAAGTTTACTACCTTACCTAGCCTTTAATTTAGTTAATATTAGGGTTATATAACTTAAGCTAATTATATTTTAAGAGTATATTATATTCTATAATATTTATAATATTAAAACTAAATATATCTTTAATTTTATTAAACTAGATTTTAAGAAGATTAGTCTTATAGTTAATAATTTTATTATTATAGGTAAATTATTATTTTTTAATACTTATAAAGGTATATAGTTTCTCCTTTTTATAATTATTTAACTATAGGTAGTTAACTAGTTAAGGTATAATATAGCTTATTATAGCTCTAGAGTTTATATAGACTATAATTAGATATTTTTTTAAAGTACCTAGTATTTAGAATTTTTATAGTTTTTTTCCTTTTATAAAGGTATTTAAGTTATAGTAGGTTATATTATTAGCGCTATTATAATAATTATTACTATAAAGGTTAATATTAATATTATTTAGGTTTAAGGTAATTTATTTTAGTTTTTTATTTTAAACATTATAGTATTTACACTAGGTATATTTAAGCTTAGGTATATATTTAGTAGTAAGCTTATAGTATTTCCAAAGGTTATTTTAGTTAATTCCTTATAGTTTATTATTATTACTATACTTTATAAAGTTAAATTTTTATTATTTTAAGTTATAGGTAATATATACGAGGGCTTAGTATTAGTACTAGTGTTTTTTATAATAATTTTTATTATAAAGCATGAATTTTTTTTATTTATATTCTGCAGCCTTATAGTTCTTATACTATTCCTAGAGTTTAATTATAGTATATTATTTATACAGTAGTAGCTTATAGTTAATAATATTAGCTTTATTATATTAGTCTATAAGTAGGATATTATTAACGTAGTATAAGATTAATTTTAATGTTTTAGCTATTAGGTATTTATCTACGTTGGTCTTAATGTATTATTGAAATTGATTTTTAGGTAATTAGATTTAATTATAAGCAGTACTTAGATTAATCTATTTAATTTATCTTTATTATTTAAGGAGTCTTTATTAATCTTTAAGTTTTTTTTATTATATAATTTTATTATAGCATTAGTTTTTTTTAATAATACCTTAGATTCCGTATTAATTTTTATATTATTCCTAGTCTACTATAGTTATTTTACAGAGGTAGTAAATACCTTTAGGTTTTACTAACCTATATTAGTTATATATATATTTTTTAAGGTTATTAATTTCTTCCTAAGTTATTCTTTTATAAGGGTTATATTACGTCGGAGGTATTATATTTAGAAGATCTTTATTATACTAGCGTATAACTTTATTTTATTTCTATTTTTAAAGTACCTCTTTTTTATCTTTAAATTTATTATTCTGTTTTTACTTATTAAGGCTTTATTAAATAAGTTATTTAACGTAGCTAAGGTCTTCCTAGGTAACTTTTTTAAGCGTATTTAAGGTTTATATACACCCTTTAAGGTATTATCCTAATCCTTATTTATTACTATAATAAATTTAATAATTATTATTATAGTACGCTAAGAAGTATAGGATATTATAGTTTTCCAAAGGTTATATAGTATTAATAGCTTAGTTTTCCTTAGGTTCTAGGATAAGCGTAAATTTTTTAATTCCTGTTTTTTTAGCGAGCTTTTAATAATACTTTTTTATATATCCTTTTTCTCCATAGTTATAGTATTTAATATTCTTACGTTAAGCCTTAATAATGCTAAGGTTTATTAGGCCTGGTTGTCTATTATTAAAAAAGGTAATATAGTTATTTTACTTTTTTCCTTAGTTAGCTTAATTTCCTTAAGTTTACTTAGGTTAAACATTATAAAAGTTCC
>NW_020209391.1:0-6362 GCF_003025095.1 Trichoderma harzianum CBS 226.95 | reverse complement strand
ATATTATTATAGATAAAGGTATAATAATTATAAATAATAATATAATTAATAATATATAGTAGTATTTATTTATTATAATTATATATATACCCCCCCTTTATAATATAATCCCTATATTATATAGTAAGGTAATAGTATTATTTAATTAACTTATTTTCTTTTATAACTTTAAGTTTTTTATATAATTATATACTAACTATAATTTACTTTTACTTTACTTTTACTTTACTTTTTTTTTTAAATTACTTTACTACCTTAGTAAATTAAAATTTTATAACTATAGTTAGTATAATAAATCCTATTTATAGCTATAGCTTTCTTTTTTTTTCTTCCTTTTTTATTATACTTTTTATACTTAACCTCCGGTAACTTAGTAATAAAGTCTATTAAGATTTCTTTTTAGAATTCTAATAGCATTAGTAGTACTATAAGCTTATTATATAGTAAATACTACCTTACCTTTATTATTTAGTAAACTATATATATATTAATATAATTTTTTATATTTTATTTTATACCTTACTAAAAGTAAATATTTATAATTTACGTAAAGGTTTTTTTAACCCCCTAGTACCCTACTATAGAATTATTATAAAATAATATTAAGACTTTAGTTTATATTTTTAAAAGTATAAAGGTTTATTTTTTATAGTAAAGTAGTTAATTATTTTTTATAAACTAATTATATAACCTTTATTTATTTATAATTATCTTTTTTTTTACTTTTTTTTATAATAATTTTATAATTAAGATATCCTCCTTTTATATTTAAAGTAATACTTTAAAAAGTATTTATTAAACTTTTAGTAATATTATAGTAGTACTTCTTTAAACTACTTACTTAATTATAGTTAAAATTTATAAAGATATATACTAAGGGTAAATTATTTACTTTATAATTAAAACTTTTTTAACTTAGTAAATTAAATTAAAGTATAACCTTAATTTTAAGTTAAAATAAAAACCTTAAGGTATATAATTATTTAAGGTTTTATTTAGTTTAACTATTTTAGTTTTTATTTACTATTTATTTTTAAATCTCCTTAAGAAGTTTAATAAATAATTATAACTTAGTTTTTTTTTTATTTTTTAATACCTAAGATTTACTTTTTAAAATAACTTATTTATAAAGTTAGCTTTTTTAAGTTTATATTTAATAATAAAGTTAAAAAGTAATAGCTTCTTTAATTATAATACTTACTTATTAAATAACTTCTTTTTTTTTATAAAATAACTATAATTTAAATAATTTATTAGGATTTATATAAAATAGTCTATATATATTATATAGTACTATTATATTTAAAATACCTTTATAATAGCTAGTATTTTAGTATTAGGTATAGTATAGTTTTATTTAAGTTTATTAAACTTTTATAATAAATATATAATAAAGTATTAACTATTTTCCTATAGCTATAATAAAATAATATTAATTATAAAATTTAAAGTATTAGTTTTAATTTATAACTTAGCTTTTAAATTAAAATATACTAATATTAGTATTTTAAAGAACTTTTACTTTAGTTATTTAAATATTACTTTTTTATTTTATTTTAGTAAAAAGTTTCCTTTATTTTTCTTATAAATTATATTTATTAATAAAGCTATAATTTTACTATATTCTTTAATAAACCTTTAGTAGAAATTTATAAATTTTAAAAATAATAAAATTTTTATTATATTTTAAGGAATTAGTTATACTTTAATAACCTTAATATAGCTATACTTTATATAAATCCCCTTTAAGTTAATTATAAACCTTAAATAAAAGATTATATTTATATAAAATTTATATTTTTATAAATTAATATATAAGCTATATTTTATTAATTTATTAAAGACTTATTAAATATACTTTTAATATTTTATAAAATTATTATTATATATTAAAATATTATTAAAGTATATAATATAAGTATAATTTACTAACCTACGTAGTATTTAATTAATATAATTTTAAAAAATAATAAAGGTATTTATTAATTTAAAAAGTATTACTTAGTATTTAAAATAGCTATAATAGTATTAAAATACTATTTTTTATTTATTTTTTTTATAAATATAAATTTAATAATATATATTTTTAAAGTTAAGCTTTATATATACTTTTATTCCCTTTAATATATTTAAAATTTTATAAATTAATAATAATAGGGCCTGGTTTTTATAAGTAATTTAATTTAATATATAATAGTTAATGTAAAAGTATAACTTACTTTTTTTCTTAAGTATAAAAAATACTAAAGTACCTATAGGGTTATTATCACGACCCAGCTCTTAAGGTCGCAATAATAGGCCAACAGGTTAATCCGGACTAGATTAACTTTAATCCTCTAACTAATCAGGGAAGGATTAAGATATAACTTCTTAATCTAATAGTAGATTAATAAATTATTTATTAATTTAGGAAAGGATTAATATTCTATATATTAATTTAGTCTAGGTTAACTAAATATATAAGTTTACTTTATATTACTTATTAAAATACTTAAATAGTTAGTTATTATTATAGCGTTTATAATATAATTAAATTAAAATATAGATATTTACTTTTATTTATATTACTAGCTAGTAATAAAATTACTTATTACTAACTTAATTACTCCGCTAATATAAACTATAAAACCCCTCTAAGGTTTATCCCTTAGAAATAGTTAACTTATAGTACTAATAAAACCTGGTTTATTATATAATAATAACTTTTATTTAGATAGTTACCTTAGACCTATAGGTAATAAAATATTAAAAACTTAGTAACCTATAAGCTTTAGAGTTTTAAATAATAATACTAATTACAAAAGTAAAGCTTAAAGTAATTATAATAGTAATATTAAGTTTAAAAATGCATTAGTTGAAAATATAGCTAATTAAGCTAAGTATAATAAACTAAAGGCTAAGTTTAAAGCTTTTAAGACTTAGCTTTAGGACTTTTAAAATAGAAAAAGAAAGAAAGGTAAGGTTATTAAATTAATAAAGCCTAAACCTTTTAACAGAAATTTACGTAAAATAGATAAATTCTTCTTAGAATTTATAACCTATTTTAAATACTTCCCTTATACCTTAAAGAATAATAAAGATAAAGTTATCTTTATAGGTAGCTGCTTTATAAAAAATACTAAAATATAATTTTAACTTATTATATAAAATTATAAAAAAGGAAAAATTAATTTAAAAAAGCTTAAAACGTAAACTAAAGAAATCTATATTAAGTATATAAAATTTTAAAAGTAACTTAGGAAGTCTTTTAATATTATAAATAAATAATAAAAGGCTAAGTAAAAACTTTATTTTATTATTTAAAAAAAACTACTAAGTAAGTATACTTTAACTTTCCTATGCCTATTAACTAAAGTTAACTAAACTAAGGAAACTAAAAAAAAAGTTTATTATAATAATATAAAACCTAAAGTTAAAAATAAACTTTTTAAAATTAACTATAAAAAAATAACCTTTATTAACTATACTTAAAAAACTATTAAAATTAATAATTATAATTAAGAATAATAAAAAAAACAAAAGTAAAAAAAAAATAGAAATTTTTATAATATTTAACCTAAGTAAATTTAAAGAAACTAAGCTAATTAAGGGAAGAAATAAAATAATTATATTACCTTTTTTAATAATAAATAACTAAGCTTAATAAACCTTAGTATTATTAAGGCTTAATGTAAAAATATTAAATATTATAATTATAGAGAAAAAGAATATATAAAAAAGTATTATTAAAAGTCTGCTAAAAAAATAAAAACTAAAAAATTTATACTTATTCTAAAGCCTAAGGAAAACTAAGCTATTAATACTATAAAACTTTTAAAAGATTATAATATCTTATACTTTTTAATATATTATAATAATAATTATTAAACTTATTATAGTAATAAATAAAAATTAGGATAGTACCTTAAAGGGTATATATAAACCTTAAATATACTTAAAAAAATTACCTAGGAGGACCTTAGCTATATTAAATAATTTATTTAATAAAGCCTTAATAAGTAAAAATAAAATAATAAATTTAAAGATAAAGAAGAGGTACTTTAAGAATAGAAATAAAATAAAGCTATATGCTAGTATAATAAAGATCTTTTAAATATAGTACCTTTAATATAATATAACCTTTATAAAAGAATAACTTAGGAAGAAATTAATAACTTTAAAAATTATATATATAATTAATATAGGTTAGTAGAACCTAAAGGTATTTACTACCTTTATAAAATAACTATAGTAGACTAGGAATAATATAAAGATTAATATAAAATCTAAGGTATTATTAAAAAAAACTAATACTATAATAAAATTATATAATAAAAAAAACTTAAGGACTAATAAAAACTCCTTAAATAATAAGAATAAATTAAATAAATTAATCTAAGTACTGCCTATAATTAGATTTAATTACCTAGAAATTAGTTTTAATAATATATTAAGACTAACGTAGACGAGTACCTAATAGCTAAGGTATTAAAATTAACTTTATATTATATTAATAATATCCTACTTATTAATTAATATAATAAAGCTAATATTATTAACTATAAGTTACTATTATATAAATAATATATTATAATTAAACTTTAGGAATAGTATAAGGACTACGGGGTTATAAAATATAAATAAAAAGAATTCACGCTTTATAATAAAAATTATTATAAAAAATACTAATACTAATACTAAGCCCTTATATATATTACTTATAACCTAAAATAGTAAAAATTTAACTTTATAAAATATAGTAATAATAATAAACTATAAAGAATTAACTAAAATAACTTTTAAAAATATTATAAACTTACTACTAAATATATACCTAAGCTTAAATATACCTAGTATAAACGCTATAATATTTAAAATAAAAAACTAAGATAGATTACCTTAGACCTAAATAATATTAATATTAACCTTTACGGTAATAATTATTACAATAGCGCTAATAATATAACCTACTATAACCTAAATACCTTTATAAAAGGAAAGAAATTATAAAAATTCTAAATACTAGGTACTTTAAAAGAATATTTAATTATAGTTTATATAAACTCNAGAGCTATAATAAGCTATATTATACCTTAACTAGTTAATTACCTATAGTTAACCTATTATAAAAAAAAGAAACTATATACTTTTATAAATATTAAGAAATAATAATTTACTTATAATAATAGAACTGTTAATTATAAAATTAATTACTTTAAAATCTAGTTTAGTAAAATTAAAAATATATTTAGTTTTAATATTATAAATATTATAAAATATAATATATTCTTAGGATATAATTAGCTTAAGTTACGTAACCCTAATATTAATTAAAAAAAAAGTTATATAATATAGTAATATTATACTTAACTAACTAATATTATAGTAAAACTATAACTAAATTAGGAGGATTAATAAAATACTATAATATTCCTAATAATAAAATTAATAACCCCTATATTAAATAAAAAAATATAAAAATATATAAAAAAAAAAAAAGTTATAAAATAAATATAATTTAAGGAGCTAAAGAAGCTCCTAAGGATAATTAAATATATTAAAAAACCTAAAAAAAAATAGCTTAAATTTCTAAACTTAATTATATAAAAGGTTAAGGAATTATACTACTAAGATTAATAAATACTAAAATATTTAAAGAATATATTAATAAACCTTTAATATATATTAGTCTTTAATAAAGAACTTAACACTAGACTACTAAAATATAGCTAATAGGATTATAAAATTAAGCTTATAGATAATAAAGTTTTAATATTTAATAAAATTTATAACCTTAGTACTACTAAACTTAAAATACTTAATAAATAAATTAAAAACTAGTTAAAGAAAAGCTATATTTAACCTTTTAAATCCTTAGTAAAAGCCTTAGTTATATTTATACTTAAGAAAAATAATAAACTTTAACTTATTATAGATTATTAATAATTAAATATAATAACTAAGAAAAATATTATACTATTACTACTAATTTTAGAAATTAAAGATTAGCTTACAGAAACTAAGGTCTTTACTTTATTAAACCTTAAAAAAGCCTATAACCTTATTTATATAAAAAAAGGTAATAAATAAAAAACTACCTTTAAAACTAAATATAGATTATATAAATATAATATTATATAGTTTAAATTAACTAACGCCCCTATAATATTCCAGAAAATAATTAACTATATATTATAAAACTACGTAAATTATTTTATTATTATATACCTTAATAATATCTTTATTTACTTTAAAAACTTAGAAAAATATAAGGAATATATTAAAAAGGTATTATAAATACTTTAAAATAATAAACTCCTAGTAGAACCTAAGAAATATAACTTTTATATATAAAAGGTTATATTTTTAAAATATATTATTAC
>NW_020209390.1:0-6466 GCF_003025095.1 Trichoderma harzianum CBS 226.95 | reverse complement strand
TAAAATATAATATATAATTAAAAATATAATTTTAAAAATACTTATATAAATAATTAAATTTTTATTAATTATTAATACTTAAGGTTTATTAAAAAGTACTTAAGTAAATTATTATAAATAATATTATTAAAAAAGCTTAAGTTTATTAAAAAGTAATATTATATAATATATAAGTTTATATTTAATACTAAATATTTTTTTTTATTTAATAAATTATAATAAGTATTATATAATTTTTTTTAAACTTAGGATCTTTTATTAATATAAAATTTATAAAAAACTAAATTTTAAAATTAACTTTATAAAGTAAAAAATTTACTTATATTAATTATTATAAAAATTAATTTTTAGGAATTTATATTAATAAATCTTTAATTTTAAAATTATTATTATTTTATAAAAAAAAGTTAAAAAATATTAAATTTATTTTAATATATTTAATTTTAAAAAGTAATTAAGTATTTTATAAATTAATTAATTAAGCTTTTAATTAATTATAATTATAATAAAAGTTATAAAAATATAATTACTTAATTAATAATTAAAATAAATTTATATTTATAAAAAAAATATTAAGTAAAATATATAAAGTAAAAAAACTTTAATTATTTTTTAAAAAAATTATAAAAATATTAATTAAGTAAAATACTTAAATTTAAATAAATAATAAGTATTTATTTAAGTAATTAAAAAATATAATTTAATATATAAAAAATAAAAAGTTAGTAAAAGTTTATTAAAAACTAAAAGTTATAAATAATAATAAACTAGTTTTTTTAATTTATAAATTAAAGTAATAATTAAAGGTTATTTTATTTATATATTAAAGTAAAAGCTAAAATTTATTTAATTTATAAATTAAAAAAAGGTTATAAACTACTATAATAAATAATTTCTAAAGCTTTATACTTAAGTATAAAAGTTAATATTAAAATAGCTAGTTTTATTATTTATATTATAGAAAATATTTATAAAAATATTTTTTTTAATTAATTAAATTAAGTTAAAAGTTATACTTACGTAAGATTATACTTATATAATAAAAATATTATACCCCTTTATTAATTACTTAAATAAAAGCTATAATTTATTCCTTAGGGTTTAATATTTTCTTTTTTTATTTTTATTTAAGGACTTTTTTATTTTTTATAATTTAAAAAATATTATAATTATTTAAAAATATAATAAAAAAGTTATTAATTACTTTTACTTTTATAACTTTAAAAATTTAAAATTTAATATATTTATTATATATTTTATTAAAAATATTAACTTAAAAAAGTTAATTATATACTTCCTTTAGTTTTATAATCTTTTAATAAGTATTTAAAACTTTCTTTTTATTTTAATTAAAAATTAAAGTAGTAAAAAGCTTAAGAATTTATAAAAAAAATTAAAAAAAAACTTTTATATTTAATTTAAACTTTTTACTTAACTAAGACTTTTTTTTAAATAACTAAAGCTAAATACTTTAAATTTTGTTTTATAATTTTTTTATTTTTTTATTTTTTTAATATTTAATAGCTTTAGTACTAGCTTTTTACTTTAGCTTAATATTTATTATTTTTAATTATATAAACTATAAAGCTTTATTTTCTTAATTTATCCTAAAGCCTAAGAAAAACTAAATTATTAATATTATAAAACCTTTAGTAAATTATAATATATTATACTTTTTAATATATTATAATATATTATACTTTTTAATATATTATAATAATAATTATTAAACTTATTATAGTAATAAATAAAAATTAAAATAGTACCTTAAAAATATATATAAATTTTAAATATATTTAAAAAAGTTACTTAAGAGGACCTTAGCTATATTAAATAACTTATTTAATAAAACTTTAATAAATAAAAATAAAATAATAAATTTAAAAATAAAGAAAAGGTATTTTAAAAATAAAAATAAAAAAAGATTATTTAATAAAACTATAATACTATATTATAAAATTATAATATAAAGTATATTAATTTTAATATTACTAAACTATATAAAAACTATAAATTATAAAAACCCTAGGGATTTAAATATTTTTATAAATAAGAACTTTTAAATAAAGAAAATAATAAAATAAGTAGTAAAAATAAAATTATTTATAATAAAAGTAAAAGAATTTATAACTATAGTTTTTATATAACTAATAAAAAATATTAATAATAAATTAATATTTTTTTAAATATATATTTTTTTATAAAATATAAGGAACCTAGCTATTTATAAAATAATAAAATTATAAAATAAAAAAGCTTACTTAACTTTAATAATAAAGAAGAAATACTTTATAAATAAAAGTTAAAAATAAAATAAAAAGACTAATAAAAGCTTTTTAAATAATAGGGTAAGGTTAAGTAAATTAACTTATATACTACTTATAATAAAACTTAGTTACTTAGAAACTAATTTTAATAATATATTAAAACTAATATAAATAAATACCTAATAGCTAAAGTATTAAAATTAATTATTTATTTTATTAATCATATTTTATTTATAAACTAATATAATAAAGTTAATATTATTAATTATAAACTACTACTATATAAATAATATATTATATTTAAACTTTAAAAGTAATATAAAGATTATAAAGTTAAAGAATATAAATAAAAAAAATTTATACTTTATAATAAAAATTATTATAAAAAATACTAATACTAATATTATATATTTATATATATTATTTATAACCTAAAATAATAAAAATTTAACTTTATAAAATATAATAATAATAATAAATTATAAAAAATTAACTAAAATAACCTTTAGAAATATTATAAACTTACTATTAAATATATCCTTTAGCTTAAATATACTTAGTTTAAATATTATAATATTTAAGTTTATAAACTAAATTAAATTACCTTAGACTTAGATAATATAAATATTAACTCATATAATAATAATTATTATAATAATATAAATAATATAATTTACTATAATTTAAATACTTTTATAAAAGGAAAGAAATTATAAAAATTCTAAGTATTAAATACTTTAGAAAAATATTTAATTATAATTTATATAAACTTTAGAGTTATAATAAGTTATATTATACTTTAATTAATTAATTATTTATAATTAACCTACTGTAAAAAGGAGAAATTATATACCTTTATAAATATTAAAAAATAATAATTTACTTATAATAATAGAATTATTAATTATAAGATTAATTTTTTTAAGATTTAGTTTAGTAAAATTAAAGATATATTTAATTTTAATATTACTAATATTATAAAATATAATATACTTTAAAAATATAATTAACTTAAGTTATATAACCTTAATATTAATTAAATTAAAAGCTAAGTAAAATAATAAATTTATCTTAAATTAATTAATTTTAAAAATATACTATAATTAAATTAAAAAAATTAATAAAATACTATAATATTTTTAATAATAAAATTAATAACTTTTATATTATATAAAGAAATATAAAAATATATAAAGAAATATAAAAATATATAAAAAAAGAAAAAGTTATAAAATAAATATATTTTAAAAAGCTAAAAAAGTTCTTAGGATAATTAAATATATTAAAAACTAAAAAAAAAATAGCTTAGATTTTTTAATTTAATTATATAAAAGGTTAAAAAATTATATTACTAAAATTAATAAATACTAAAATATTTAAAATAATATATTATTAAATATTTAATATATATTAGTTTTTAATAAAAAACTTAATATTAAATTATTAAAATATAATTAATAGGATTATAAAATTAAATTTATAAATAATAAAGTATTAATATTTAATAAAATCTATAACTTAAGTACTATTAAGCTTAAGATACTTAATAAATAAATTAAGGAATAACCATAAAAAAGTTATATTTAACTTTTTAAATCCTTAGTAAAAACTCTAGTTATATTTATACTTAAGAAAAATAGTAAACTTTAATTTATTATAAACTATTAATAATTAAATATAATAATTAAAAAAGATATTATATTATTACCTTTAATTTTAAAAATTAAAAATTAATTTATAAAAGCTAAGATTTTTACTTTATTAAATTTTAAAAAAGCTTATAATTTTATTTATATAAAGAAAAGTAATAAATAAAAAACTACTTTTAAAACCTAATATAAATTATATAAATATAATATTATATAGTTTAAATTAACTAATACCCTATATAATATTTTAGAAAATAATTAATTATATATTATAAGATTATATAAACTATTTTATTATTATATACTTTAATAATATTTTTATTTATTTAAAAACTTAAAAAAGTATAAAAAATATATTAAGAAAGTATTATAAATATTTTAAAATAATAAACTTTCAATAAAACTTAAGAAATATAATTTTTATATATAAAAAGTTATATTTTTAAAATATATTATTACTTTAGGTAAAATTTAAATAAACTTTAAAAAAATTAAGATAATTAATAATTAAGAATTATTATAAAATATTAAATAAGTATAAAGCTTTTTAAAACTTATTAATTATTATTAATATTTTATTAAAGACTTTTTAAAAATTATTATACTACTTATAAACTTAATAAAAAAAATATTAAATTTAAACTTATGTAAAATACTTTAATAACTTTAAATACCTTAAATAAGCTTTTATAAATATATTAGTATTTATAATATTTAACTTAAATAAACCTATTATAATTAAAACTAATATCTTAGATTATATAATTAAAAAAGTATTTAATTAACTAAATAAAAAAAGGAAACTTAGGCTTATTACTTCTTTTTTTAAAAAACTATATAAACTAAAACTTAAATATTTAATTTATAATAAAGAATTTCTAATTATATACTAAATACTTAGTAAATAATATTAAAAATATTATTATAAAAAAGGTTAATTTTTAATAATAAATTTTATAAATTACTAAAATATTATTTACTTTATAATAATATAAAAACTATTTTATAAATAAGTTAAGTATTATAAATAACTTTTTAAATTTAAACTTATTATAAAATACTATAGTAAATTAAATAATAAGTATATTAATATATTTAATAAATATTTAAACTATTTTTAAAACCTTTTAAAAATTAAAGTATAAATATAAAAGAAAAACTAATATAATAACTTAGTAATTTAATTAATTAATACCTTATACTAAATTAAAATAAATAATTTAATTATTAATAATATAAAGAAATATATTAAAAATTAAAAAAATATATAATACTTAAAAAGTATTTTTATAATATTAAATACTTAATATTAAATAAACTTATTTAGGTACTAAAAGACTTATAAAATAAAATAGTAAAATTAGTTTATATATATAAACTAAATAAATATTATAAAATTAGAAAAACTATATAATAAATTATATAATACTTTAAATTTAAAAGTATTAAAAAATAAATATAAAAGGTTATATTAAAATATATAATATATAAATAAACTAAGGTATTATATTATTTTCTTTATAAAAAACTATACCTTTTATTAATTTTAATTAAAAATTAAAAATTAATAATATTTAATTATATTATAAAGCTTTTATTTTTAAAAAAACTTATAATTAATAATACTTAAAATAATATTTTTATAATAGTTAATTAACTTTTAAAAATAGTTTATTTTATTTTAAAAAAAAAAAAAAGCTTTATAAAAAATTTAGCTTATATATTTTTTTAATATATTTATATAAATTATAAATTATTAAATAAAATTATCTTAAATAAAGAATTAATATTTATATTAAAATTTTAGTAATTACTTATAGTATAAATTAAACTAACATATAAAGCTAATATAGCTTACTATTTATAAATAAATAAATAAATAAAATAAATTAATTAAATTATTAAAACCTATTTATAATATTATATTAACTTTAATTAAAATAATTAAATAAAATACTTATTAATTACTTAAGTATTTTATAATAGTATATTAGTAAAATTTATAAACTATTTACTATTTTATATTAATTATAGGTTTAAACTAAATTTATATTAACTACTTATTAAAAAAAATATATTAATAAAATTATTATTATAATTAATAAATTTAAAAAATTATATTAAAAATTATAAATATAACTTAAATTTATTAATTAATAAATAACTAAATTTATAAATATAAAATAAATTAAAGAATTAATTTTTAAAAAGGAAAATATAATTTACTTACTTTAATACTTATAAAATAATAAATAGCTAAATATTAAAATAAATAAGCTAAGTAATAAACTTAATTTTAAAAAACTTAAATTTTATAAAATTATAAAGAAAATTAAATTTATTAATTATAAAATAAATTTTTTATTTATTTTAAAAAAATAAAATAAAACTATATATTTAAATTTTTATATTTTATTATTAAAAAAAGTATTAGTAAATAAAGAAATAAGTAAAATTATATAAAATAAAATTATTATTTAAGGTAAAAAACTTAAATATAAAGTTAAAAAACTTAAAATAATAAAATTTAATAAAAATACTTAATAAATT
>NW_020209389.1:0-6474 GCF_003025095.1 Trichoderma harzianum CBS 226.95 | reverse complement strand
CAACAAGGCTCGCGATGCACCAAAGGAAGATTGGAGCTTTTCCTCCAATAAGGCTCGCGATGCACCAAAGGAAGACTGGAGCTTCTCCACTAACTAAGGTCTGTGGTAATAGAGCTGATGATAATGTTGTGGCTTATTGAAGCTTATGAACCCTGAATCTGGATCTAGATAGTGTATACTTAGTGATACTTGATAAATAGACCCCATACTTGTTAATATTTCTGCTAAACTACTCTCTTTGTGATTTTAATATATCCTTGCTTTATTGCTTACTTAAACACTGTATGCTATTTTGTTTAAGCTAAAGTTTAATAAACTAATTTATACTAAGTAGCCTTTTTATTATTGTATTTTACCTATAGACACTATGCCCTTATATACTTATTTATCTTGCTATTAATTTTATTAGCTTACTGTATTTATTGTTAAGCTATTATAGATTGATAAGTAGGCTTATAATCTTTACTTAGTTAGCTAGTTATATAACTTATATTTCTTTTATTTTATTTGAGTATAATTAATATAATAAGCTAGGTTCCTATAACTTAGTATAAGGTAAATTTTATATATTTATTTAGCTATTGTTACGACCTAATCTGAAGTATATACCTCCTGTGATAAGCTGAGCTCTTATAGTGTTAGTATAAGAGGAATTCCTAAGGGATAAACCTTATACTAGGTTTATATTAGCGGATAAGCTAGGCTGGACTAATAGGTAATTAATAAGGATAAGAGGATTTATTTATATAACTAGTAGATAATACTTCTGTAGTATAATTAAGCGTTATTTTATATTTACAACTGGCTATTTAAGCTATTTTAATAAGTGATATAAAGTAAACTTATATACTTAGTTAACTTTAGGCTTATGTAGCTTGTAAGACGAGTATAAAGAGCATAAGCTTACTAAGTTTATTAAATAAGTAAGATGAGTAGGGTCTAATTAGTTAGTTGGATTATAGTTAATCTAATTATACCTGGTTAGTTAGCTTATTATTATAACTATAAGTATTAGGTTATAATATAATATCCCCCTTCTGTTGGTCTTATCTTTAAGATTTTACTCTTTATAATATAAGTAACTTACTTCTCTTTTTATAAGTCCTTACTTAGTTTTTTTATTTTTTATTTACTTAGTATTTAATTATTATAATTATCCTAACTAAATTTAAAGAGTATAAAACTAATAAGTAAGAGTAGTATAGTAATTTTTACTTATTAATATTATTTTACTTAGTTAAAATAAATAAATATTTTACTTATAAATCCTTAGGTACAGAATGTTTTTTCTTAAAGGGTAAATCCTTTTATTATTTAGCTTATATTATTAGTTAAAAGTCCCTTTATAATACTAAATAGCTTTCTCCTATATAGTTTTATAAAATAGCTATTTAATATATTAAGTTAAAAGTAGAAACTAAAGTAATTAAAAAAGAGTATAAGTAAAAGCTTAAATACCTTTATTTAGCTAGTGTAAAGGTTAAATACCTTTATAAAGAGAAGAAATAATAGTATTAAAAGATAATATATACTATTACGCAGGGTATTAATAACTTAAATAAGTTAAATAGAGTTAAGTATATAAAAGCGGAGGCCTTATATTAGGTTAAAACGTTATTACCTAATCTAGCTAATTTTATAACTCTGGGTCTAAAGGTTATTAATACTAATTTCTTTTCTAATGTTAATTTAGGGTTTTTAAATCCTAATTTTCTTACTTTAATAAAAGGTATCCCTTTATTATTATCCTAGGTAGTTTTACAGGTCGTTTAGGTTTTTCTTATATTAGTTTTTATTATACTTATAATTATTTATGGAGTTTATTTTAGAAGATTTTTAAAGTAGTGCTAGCGTTTCTAAAATTACTTTTTAATTCCCAGCTGTCTACATTCCTATTATATCCTTTCTATTTTACTAAGTATTAGAGTTTATTAATTATTTTATTTATTTTTAGTAATATTATTTTATTAACCTTATATTTAAGTTCTTCGCCTTTAATAATAATTTTATTTATAATAAGTTCTTCTGTATCTTTATTTATTAATGCTTTTTTTAATAGTAAAATATAAAAAATCAGGTAGATTAGTTTTCTTTATTTATTTAGTTACTTTAAGAGGTTTAGTTTATAGTTAACTTTGCTAATTTTCTTTAAAATTTTATAAAGCTTAACTTTCTTATAGTCTAGTTTATTACTTAGCCTATTTATTTTAATATTAGCTTATTTTTCCCCTTAAGTATATTAAAGTAGGTAAACTATATCCCCTTTTTAAAGGGTTAGTTCTTTAAGCCTTTTTTTATTTATATACTTCTTTATGTATTTTTACATAAGTTTAAGTTATATATGTAGTTTTTAGTATAGTTCTTTAAGCTTATTTATTTTAAATATAGCTTTTTATATATTTTCTCCCTTCTGCAGTATTTAATATACTTATAGGTAATACCCCTTATTAGCGTAGAATAGTAAAAGCTTTATTAATTTTAAAACTAAATTATTATAGGAAAATTCTGTATTAGGTAAGTGCTTAACCTAGTTGTTTTAGTTAAAGTTAATATAACTTCGTAAGTATATTTTAATAATTTAATTAGTATATTTTATTTATTTATTTATTTAAGGGTAGTAAGTAGTACTAGCTTTATAATTTATACTTATTCTTACTATAGTACTTTACTAATACTTAGATATAAATATTAATCCTTTATTAAAGATAATTTCCGTAGGTAATTTATGTTTTAAGGTTATATACTTTTGTATTATATAGCTTAATTTTTTTATTATACTTTTTTCTTTATATAAAATAAAAATATTTTATTTTATTAATTTATTAATAATAATAAAGATACTATTATATATTATATTTATTATTAGTTCCTTTAATAATAGTAACTTAATAATATAATTAAATAAGATAAAGCTTTAAGGGTACTTTAGTATTAGTAATAGTTATAGTTTACTATGAGGTTTTTATTAATTAAACTTTATTTTTATATATAAAATATATAATTAAATAATTTTTTTAATAACTTTTTTTATACTTATAAAGGTGTAATATTATTATACTTATTATAGTATTTTAGTAACTCCTTTGTATTTATATAGCGGATACTCGTAGACTATTTTTATTACTTTTTTTTATAGTAACTCTAGTACTTAGATTTTATTATTTTAATATAGGATTTCTTTTATAAAGGTTATATCTTTAGGGAATTAATTTAGTATTTAGTTATTAACTTTATTTTTAATTTTATTAAAGATAAGGTTTCCGTCTTTAATTATAAAAAGGGTATTAATAATTATTAATTTATAATACCCTTTTACTATTTTTTAAAATATTAATAAGGTAAGTTTTAGTATTAGTTTAAAGTAGTTTTTTTTATAGCTAAAAGTATTTACGTAATTATTTTCTAATTCTTTATAGAGTATAATTTTAAAATTATACTTAGCTATAAGCCTAAGATATTTTTTTTACTAGGTAGAGATATTTATTTCTTTTATAGCTAGGTTTATAAGATTCTTATAATTAAAATATATAATAATCTTATACTTATTACTTAATAAATATAATTTTTATTTTTTAAATACTTTAAAGATAGCTATAAGTTTTTAGTTATATATAGAATATTATAACTTAGGACTGTGGAGTTTCTTAAAGAAGAAGGTTATAGAATATAATATTCCTTTATTATTTTATTAACTAAGAACTTCTTTAATTATATAGTTTAAGGCATTTGTTTTAATAATAATAGGCCTCTTAGGGTTATATATTTATAGTATTAGTATACTAGTAATAGCTTTTTAAAGTACTTTAAAGGCTTCTAAGGCCTTTTTTATATATTTAATTAGTTAAATCCTTTTAACTTTATTATTAAGATCCTTTTTAGTAAGATTCGTAAGTAATATTATAATTTAACTATAGTTTTTAATAAACCTTTAATAGTAATTTACTAAACTAAGGAAGCTTTATACTTCTTTTACGGTTTTAAAAACCTTTTATTCCTTAATAGCTATTATTTTAGCAGGGTTTATTTTAATTTATCTTAGTAAAATAATATATTTTAAAAAGTTAACTTTCTAAATATAAAACTGATATTTCTTTAGTTTTATTAGTAAGTTTACTATTTATAGTATTTCTAAGACTTAATAAATATATTATTTATACTTTTTTAAAGTATTAAAGTAGATTAATATATCGTTAAGGTAGATAATAATAAACCTATTAATATATTCCTTAAGGACTTTATTAATTATTCTTTAGAACGTAGCTGATATATTAGTAAGTCTAAAAAGTATAATTAAATATTTAAATAATTTATAATGTATTTAGAATGCTGTCTTTTATTTATCTCCTTCCTTAATTTAAATAAGGTTATAGGCTTTTTTTAAGTTAAGGACTGTAAACTATTTTATAGTTACTAGCCTATCTTTAATCTTAGAGATTAGTAATAGCAGTATTTAATCTTTAATAGTAATTTTATTAAGTTATTAATAATTAATAACTAATTATAACTTTTTATTTTTCTTTAGTATAAATATTATAAGGTATTTTACTAATAAATTAGAAACTTAAATATATTTTTTTTCTAGCTGTTTATTTAACTATTCCTTTAAAGTCTTAAGCTTTTTTTTATTAAGGTTGTAAATTTTATAGGTCTTAGGTTATTTTTTATTTACTAACTTAATATAGTAATCCTATTGTAAATATAGTGTCACGACCCGACTCTTAAGGTCGCGACAATGGGCCAACAGGTTAGCCAGAACCGGATTAACTATAGGCCGATAGACTAATTAGGACTATTAGCATTCCCTAATAGGAAAACTAGGAAAGCTAGCTTTCTAAATAATCTACTATAGGAAAGCTAAGAAAGCCAGCTTTCTAATATAATCTAGGATATATAACTAAATATATAAGTTTACTTTATATTACTTATTAAAATACTTAAATAACTAGTTATTATTATAGTATTTATAATATAATTAAATTAAAACTTAAATATTTACTTTTATTTATATTACTAGCTAGTAATAAAATTACTTATTTACTAACTTAATTACTCCGCTAATATAAACTATAGAACTACTTTAAGGTTTATCCCTTAGGAATAGCTAACCTATAGTACCTATAGGACTTAGTTTATTATATAATAATAACTTTTATTTAGACAGTTACCTTAGACCTATAGGTAATAAAATATAATAGTTAACTAAATATAAGACGTTAACCTTAATAAGACTTACGAAGACTTTACTGCAGTATAATAAAAAAACACTGCCTTAGTAAGACTTATAAACTTAGAAAACCTTATATAATAATAAACTACTACTATATAAAAACTTATAAAATAACTTTAAATACTATAAAGATAATTATTAATAGTATAACTAGTAGTAAACCCTGTAGTTAACCTAGCCCCTGTAGTATAATAACGGGAACCCGGAGAAATTATTAAACTAGTACTACTAGATAAGTTTAAAGAAAACCCTAAATAAATTCAGAAGTTTTTTACTAATATATAAAACTACTTTAGCTACTTTTTAACTACTATAATTAATAATATTATAAAAATTTAAACCATAAGAAGCTATTTAACTAAAACTATTAAAAATTAGTTTAAACTATACCTTAGAGACTATAAGTAAACTAAGACTTTTAAAAAATAATATATACTTAACCTATTTAATAATTATACTATATTTAAAAAATAGTTTAAAAAACTATATAGAAAAGTTAATAAGTTTAAAGAAGTAAAAAATATACTTTTTTAAATTAAATAAAAAGGACTTTATGTAAAATATACTACTGCTTTTATATATTTAGCTATTAGAATTAACTTAAATAATAAAGTATAGTATATATTCTACTACTAAGGACTTAATTTAAATATTAAAGATAAACTTTTTAAAAATAAAAAACCTAATACTTTTAATATATTTATAGAAAAAGCTACTTATATTAATAAATAATAATTCTAATAGTAATAAAAACGTAAGTAAAAAAGAAACCCTTAGAAAATAATCCTAAAACACCTTTACTTTAAAAATAATATTAACTAAGGAAAAAAAAGAAATCTTATTATATATAATAATAAATAACTAAGACCTATAGATTTTAGTATTATTAAGGTATAACGTAAGAATATTAAATACTATAACTATAGAAAAAAAGGATATATAAAGAAATATTATTAAACCCCTAAAAAAAATAATAATAAGAAATTTACACCTGTTCTAAAGCCTAAGGAAAACTAAATTATTAATACTATAAAACCTTTAGTAAATTATAATATATTATACTTCTTAGTATACTATAATAATAATTATTAAACCTATTATAGTAATAAATAAAAATTAGGATAATACCCTAAAGGGTATATATAAACCTTAAATATACTTAAAGAAGTTACCTAGGAGGACCTTAGCTATATTAAATAACTTATTTAATAAAACCTTAATAAGTAAAAATAAAATAATAAATTTAA
>NW_020209388.1:0-6499 GCF_003025095.1 Trichoderma harzianum CBS 226.95 | reverse complement strand
TATAAAATTATATAGATTATTTTATTATTATATACTTTAATAATATTTTTATTTACTTTAAAAACTTAGAAAAATATAAGAAATATATTAAAAAAGTATTATAAATACTTTAAGATAATAAACTCCTAGTAGAACCTAAGAAATATAACTTTTATATATAAAAGGTTATATTCCTAAAATATATTATTACCTTAGGTAAAGTTTAAATAAACCTTAAGAAACTTAAGGTAATTAATAATTAAAAACTATTATAAAATATTAAATAAGTATAAAGCTTTTTAGGATTTATTAATTATTATTAATATTTTATTAAAAACTTTTTAAAAATTACTATATTATTTATAAACTTAATAAAGAAAAATATTAAATTTAAATTTATATAAGATACTTTAATAACTTTTAAATACCTTAAATAAGCCCTTACTAATATACTAGTATTTATAATATTTAACTTAAATAAATTTATTATAATTAAAACTAATACCTTAGACTATATAATTAAAGAAGTATTTAGCTAACTAAATAAAAAAAGGAAACTTAAGCCTATTACTTACTTTTCTAAAAAACTATATAAACTAAAACTTAAATATTTTATTTATAATAAAAAGTTTATAGCTATATACTAAGTACTTAGTAAGTAATATTAAAAATACTATTATAAAAGAAGCTAATTTTTAATAATAGTTTTTATAAATTACTAAAATATTACTTACTTTATAATAATATAAAAACTATTTTATAAATAAATTAAGTATTATAAGTAACTTTTTAAGTTTAAGCTTATTATTAAATATTACAGCGGATTAAATAATAAATATACTAATATATTTAGCAGGTACCTAAACTACTTTTAAAAAATCCTAGAAGTTAAGGTATAAATATTAAAGAAAAACTAATATAAAGACTTAGTTATTTAATTAATTAATACCTTATATTAAATTAAAATAAATAATTTAATTATTAATAATATAAAGGAATATATAAAGAATTAGGAAAATAAATAATATTTAAAAGGTATTTTTATAAATACTAAATATCTAATACTAAATAAACTTATTTAGGTACTAAAAGATTTATAAAGTAAAGTAGTAAAATTAGTTTATATATATAAGCTTAATAAATACTATAGAATTAAAAAAACTATATAGTAAATTATATAATACTTTAAATTTAAAAGTATTAAAAAATAAGTATAAAAGGTTATATTAAAATATATAATATATAAATAAGCTAAAAGCTTTAAGTATAATCCCTATAAATAGTTATAACTACTACTTATATTATAAAGACTATAAGAATTAATCTTATTTAACTTAATTATTAAGCTACCTTTTTTAAAAAAACTAATTATAAGAATACTTTATAATAGTATTTTTATAGTAGTTAATAAATTTATAAAAATAGCTTATTTTATACTATTTAAGGAAGTTAATAATATAAAAAAAATTAGCTTATATAATAATAAAATATATTATAAATAATTATAAATTACTAGGAGATATAATCTTTAATAAAGGAAATATATTTATATTTAAGTTTTAAAAAGTATTTATAATTAAACTAAGAATAAATTATAAAATTAATATAATCTACTACCTATAGATAAATAAATAAATAGAAAGAATTAACTAAATAATTAAAATATACTTATACTATTATATTAGTTTTAAGTAAAATAATTAAGTAAAACTACTCTTTATTATATAACTTACTTATAATAATATAAAATTAAAATTAACTAAGAAATTACTATTTTTTTTAAATTATAAATTTAAACCTAAAGCCTACTAACTACTAAGGTAAAGGGAAGGTATTAAAAAAGCTATAATTAAGGTAGAAAATATAATTAAATTATATAATAAATTATAATAATAACTTAAATTTATTTAATAAAGGATAATTAAATACATAAATAAAAATAAGATTAAAGGACTAACCCTTTAGGAAAAGAATATAATTTAATTATATTAATATATATAAGGAAATAAATAAGTAAATATTAAAATAAATAAGTTAAATAATAAACTTAATTTTAAAAAACTTAGACTTTATAAAATTTTAAGAAAAATTAAAAAAGTAAATTATAAACTTAAACTTTTAAAATAATAAAAAAAATAAGGGAAATATATATATTTAATATTTTATATTTCTTTATTAAAAAAAGTATAAATTAATAAAGAAATTAAAAAATTTATTTAAGATAAAATTATTATTAAAAGGGAAGAAGAGGAATATAAAGTAAAAAATATTAATATAATAAAAACAGGAGAAGATAGTAAATAATACTATAAAGTATAATAGGAAAAAAGGGAAGAAAAAAAAAATATAAAAATTTATTAAGTATCTTAAGAACTTAATAGCGCTAATAAAAAAACTTTATTAAAGCCTAGGGATTATACTAGCTTAAAATCTATTACTAATATTCTTAAATAATTTATTAACTTTAAAGAAGTAAGGATAATTTTAAAAAAACCCTTTATTAATTATAATATAATAGCTTAATAAATAGCCTCTGCTTTTTTATACTTAACCTTATTTAATTTATTTAAATTAGTAATACCTTATATAATAGTATAATATATTTACTTATACTAATTTTTTTTTTATTTTTATAATTAAAAAACCTTTATAACTAACTTAGCTAAAGTATCTTTAGTAAATTTAAGCTTATCCTTTAAATAGAAATATTAAGCAAATACTTAATTTAATTAATTAGTAGTTAAACCTCTTATATTATAATATAATTTATTTAGCTATATATAATTAAAATATTATAAAAAATTATCTAAAGATAATAAATATTTATTAAATTTCTTTAAAATATAAAAGGAATAATACTTATTTATTTTATTAATACCTTTAAAAATAGATTTAAATAAACTCTTCTGCTTTTAAGTTTTAGGATATAAAGCTTTAGAAATATAGTTTATTATAGTTAAGTAAATTACTATATAAAATAATAAATATAAAATAAGGAGCACTTACTAATAAATAAGTAGGGAATATACTATTTATAATAAAGTTTTAAAAATAAAATTAATAGGAGGGGGATATTATATTATAACCTAGATTTTATAATTATAATAATAGGCCTATAGGTTAAATAGTTATAAATAAATATTAAACTAATTAACTAATTAAATATAGATTATTAAATTATTTAATAATTTAATAATTTATAAGCTAGATTATTAGAAATTTTAATAATTTAAAATAGGATTATTAAATTCTTTAATAATTTAGCCTAGCTAACTAAGTATATAAGTTTACTTTATATTACTTATTAAAATACTTAGATAACTAGTTATTATTATACTATAGTAATTAAATTAAACATTTAGATACTTTACTTTACAGCTAGTAATAAAATTACCTATCTACTAACCTAACTGCTCTGCTAATATAAACCATAGAACCACTCTAAGGTTTATCCCTTAGAAACAGCTAACCTATACTTACCTATAGGACCCGGTTTGTCACAGCGGGTATAAACCTAGGGCCTTGAATAGAATTTTCTATCCTAATCACATTTTAAAGATAAATTTGACACCTTTCTCGTGCTGTTGAGTAGATTACGGCGACCAACGACGACATATGCAAGTACGCCAATGATCTGCCTCATCTGCGCCACAGAACAAGGGAGAGACCTGGAAAGAACCATTCTTGCTGATAGAGATCATGTCACCCAGATAGCTAAGGATCCTCGACCAGTGGAACTAGTTGATGAAGGCCCTGTTTTATTGAGACAGATGGCTCATAAAGCTCACTATTGAAACCAGACAAGAAAATGATTCAACTATTTTCGTTTTTCGAAGCTAGTTGAGGCTTTTTCATAGCTCACACTGGTTGTTTCTGAAATATGCAATGTTCATGCGCTCCATCGGGTCAGGCCTTTGGCTTTTAGCGGGCATTAGACTTGCATTGTATAACTTATGGCTGAGATTAAGAAGTGCGTCGGGGTATCTATCTAAACTAAAGTAGGAAAGAGTTCTCAAGTTGAAGCTGCATGCTTGTGGTAATACGTTGCTTGTTCGAGACTTTGATGTAATGAAACCAGGGTTGTATAATAGAATAGGTCGGATCTAGGATCGAATTACCGCCAGTATCCTTGAATGAAAGCGGTGATACTAAGGGTAGGACGTGCTGTGTATGTCTTTATATCTAAACTTTCGCTGCGTTAAAGGAATAGTTATATCTTTACTGATCTCGGTATTTTCGTGTATGCGGTTTTTGCTTTTAAAAATAAAGCCTGGGTACCTGATATAGAGGTAAAAGACGGTGAATATAATTAACCTAGAGGTGTTAGAAATGTTGTACGGCGTTGAGGATAATGACTAAAACTTACACTCCCTCTAGTTTAATAAATAGTCCCTTGTTTTTAACAGTAGATCCATTATATCTATCTTTTAGTTTATTAGCGTAAAAGATGCACCTGACTAAGGTACTAAGAACAAAGGTAGATAAAAAGCTAATAAAAAGCTTCTCCTGTAGCCTATGTACTTAGCCCTTGGACGACTGCGTATATTTAATAAAGAAGTCTTTAAATATAATATAAAATATAACTAGCGTAATAACTTAGAGAATTAATCCGGCTAAGGTAATGTTAATGCTAGTTTAGCTAGAGCTAGATAATAATACAAACAGGGTACTACCAGTGCCCTAAAGCGTAAGTAAAGTGACGTTAAAAGGTATAAAGATTTAAATTAAGACTTTTGTAGGGAAATACGCCAATGACGGAGAGAAATAATTAATTTTATACTTAAATTAGTAAAATTTCCGCTTGCTGACTCCGAATATAGCGTAATTTAATACTTACGTTTAATACAGTATGACGAACCAGGTCCTATAGGCACTATAGGTTAGCTGTTTCCAAGGGACAAACCTTAGAGGGGTTCTATAGTTTATATTAGCGGAGCGGTTAGGTCGGTAGACGGGCAATTTTATCACTAGCTGTAGATAAAGTATTTAAATATTTAATCTAATTACTATAGTGTTAATAATAACTAATTATTTAAGTATTTTAATAAATAATATAAAGTAAACTTATATATTTAGTTATATATTCTAAAATCAAGTAGAATTACTTATAATCTTAATTAATTTATTCCTACGTTAATTAAAATTAACGTTAATTTCCGTTAACTATTCCTTACTTAGCTACGTAGCCTAATATTAATCTAAGAGCGCCGACCCTATAGACCCCTTATTATAACTATAAGAGCTGGGTTGTAATATAATTCTCCCTCTCCTATTAGTCTTATCCCTAAGACTAGGTAATCTAGTATATAAGTATTTATACCTCCTACTTATAGGTATTCCTTTTATTTTATTACCTGTTTATTACTAAAATAACTTTCTGTATTTAAAAATCTATTAACTTAGCTAATATAAAAGGAAAGAAGAAAAAATTTAATAAAAGTATAGTACTTACTGCTTTTATATTATTATAATTTATTAAAATAAAACCCTGCTTTTATTATAAAAAAAAGGAATCCTAATATTTAGCTTCTAAGGTTAACTTAAGTTACTGCTTAAAGTATATTAAAGATTATAAATCTTATTATAAAGTATTTCTTATACTTTAATAATTATTATATATTTTCTATTAGTATAACTAGCTTAATAGTAAGGTTAAAGCTATTAAAGAAGAAATTATAAATCTTATAGCTAAAGTTATTTATTTTTAGAAATAACGTAAAGAATAGTTTAAAAAGGTAATATATATAGTATCTTAAGGTATTAATAATTTAGCAGAGCTAAAGTAATTAAAAAAGAAAAAGCATAAGGCAGAGGCTACTCTTTAGGCTATATTATTATTACCTAATCCAGCTAATCCTATAATTTCAGGTTCTATAATTAATACTATTAATTAAAACGCTTTTAACCCTTCTTTACTAAACCTAAACTTTAATAGAAGTTATTTATAAGGTTTTTTAAGTATTTAAGGTTCTTAATAGTTTACTATAATTTTTTAATTTTATTATAGCTTTTCTATTTTACTAGGTATTTAGTTTATTAAGTATCTTTATTAAATTTTATTATCTTAAGTTTCTTAACCTTATATTTAAGTTCTTTACCTTAAATAATAATTTCGTCTTATATAACTTTACTTATTTCTTTATTTACTAATACTTTTTTTAATAGTAAAATATAAAAATTTAAATATATAGTTCTTCTTTATTTCCCTAGGGTAAGTAGAAGATTTATTTTATAATTAATAAATTTAATTTTTTTTATAATTTTATAAAGTTTAAGTTTTTTAAAATTAAGTTTATTACTTAGCCTATTTATTTTAATATTTAGCTATTTATTATTTTATAAGTATTAAAGTAAGTAAACTATATCTCCCTCCTTAAAAGTTAATCCTTTAATCCTTCTTATATCTATAAATTTAACTATTTATTATTTAATAAATTTAAATTATACTTATAATTTTTAATATAGTTTTTTAAGTTTATTAGCTATAATAATAGCTTTACTAATATTTTCTTTTTTAATA
>NW_020209387.1:0-6539 GCF_003025095.1 Trichoderma harzianum CBS 226.95 | reverse complement strand
CGTCCTTACTAATCTTTTTTAACTAAAGGAGCTTAAGAGAAAGAACTTTTATAGCTTACCTAAGACAGTCTTAGAAAAACTATAGTTTAGTAAAAAAGTACTAGCTATATAACTATTTAATTTCCTCTACTATAAGTATAATTATATACTTATACAGCCTAGTAATAAAAAATATATTACTAGTAAGACTAGCCTTTTTAGCCTTATTTATCTAAAGCGTAATAAAGTAAGTAGGAGAGATTAACCTAGCTAAACTAGCTTAAATATTAGCCTAATATAATTAGTAAGCTTATAGTAGGCTTTAAGGGATATAAAGCTACATAAGCTCTACTATAGTAACAAGCTTCCCTCCTATACCTATAGGTACCCTACCTTTCAGGTGCTTAACTACTAAAAACTCCTACCTGTTTAACTAGCTATTAGATAAAATAACTATAATTTTTTTATTTACGGTCCTATTTGGGGACTTTGGAGAGATGGAAATATCTGTAAAACCTTTGGATAATTAGAATAGAATAAACCCCGTTGCCCCTGGACCTGTAATAGTCTTCTAATTTTAAAAGGAGGTAACCTCCTTAGGCCTAAGAATAGGAGAAGCTACGGTCCTCCCCTTTACCCCTAAGAAGAAGAGACGCTTTAAAGAAGCCCTTGGTATAGATAAAATGCCCTTACCTAGCTTTAATAGGGCAAAACCGAGTGCAGCGGCGATAACAACTGCAGCGTAAATAGCCTTAAGAGGCCTTATTGCCTCTATTTTCAGCAGTATAAAAAAAGCCACTAACTTAAGTAAAAAGAGGAAATCCCTTACTAAAAATAAAATTATAAGTTAAATTAACGAAATTAACGTATAATAATAGGCTAGATAAGACGTAGTATTAAGTATAACTATAGCTATTAACTCCTACCTGGTATAATACTTATCCTAACTCTCTTTAATAGTAGTAGAATAGGTTTAATTATACCTAAATACTATATTTAAAAACTTCGTTGCCTCCTATATTAACCCCAAGGGAAGGCCTAAAAACCTTAAGAAATTAGGCAGTAAGGAAAGAGCTGCCTAACTAACTGAAACAGCGTTAGCCAATATATACTACAGCAAGGGAGATAAATTAAATAGCTTTAAGTACCCTATTGTAACGGGAGCTCCTGCGGCTACTGGAAAAGTAGGCTAAAAGGACCCTAAGGTTACGTAGGCACAGGTTGTATTACGGAATACTACTTATAATAAAAAGCTATAAAAGGGTAATAATACCTAGAAGAATTCTGCTTTTAGTAGCAAAGGGCTAGCCCCCGCTAACGGAAAATAAAACAAAAATAACTAAAAGCTTAACGACTATATCTTTATCTAGGTTCCGCTAGACTATAACTAGAGAAAAATAACGGCCATTAGCGCTAAATAGGAATTAATTAGCTTTATAAAACTTAATATTAAGGATATTACTTACTTTTAAGAGGTTTAGTTAGGCTTTACCCTTTGGGTAAAAGATTAGAATATTAAAAATAAAATTATTACCTTTAAGCTAGCTGTAGAGAGTAATAACCTAAAAATTAAAGAAGTATATATATAGAAGGTCTTCCTTATATATAGTATACTGAAAACTTATACTAATATAAGTAGGACCTATACTATAGATGCGCTAATCCCTAAGGAGGCGTGCGTTAGGGCTAAGGCTAAAAGCTTATTAACGGCCTGCTGTAAGGCCCCCTTTAAGGAATCCCTTAATACGTACGGTTACTTTATCTCCTTTAAAGAAAATGTTAAACCTGGCTTTAGACTTTTTAATATCTCCTACCCGGCTGAAGTTTAGGTTTAACTGCCTTAGGTTACCTAATGCTAGTAATACCTTAGTTTCTATAACCCTTAGAATTATACTAGGACTAAGAGGTGCCTTAAATATAGTAAGCTATTATATAGATATAATAATACTATGGTAAACTGCCTGTCCCCCCCTTAGTGTACTAACTATAATAGCCCTTATACAGCGGACTTCCTAAAGTACTTTATTAGACTAATCGTTAAAAATAGAGAAAAGGTATAAATAACTAAAGCCTAACTTTAGGCTATTCAGGAGCTAGGCTAGCAGGAGTATAGTAAGGCTAACCTACCTAAACCTAAACCTACCCCCGCCCTAGCCTTTAATACTAAGAAGACGACTAACCCGGGGACCTAAACGGACCCCTGTCTACGTTTGCTAATATCTAGCTTAACGCTACCCTTCCCCCCTTAGGCCCTAGCTAAGAAGGTTATAGTTAAAGTTGACTTAGATAAGGAGGATCCCTATAAGGGAGCCTCCTCCGCTAGGTCAGTAGTCTACGTAGCCGGCCTAGATAGTAAGGAGGAGGATGTAGGGGCCGAAGGGGACGAAAATATACTTAATGCTCCCCCCAGAACTAATAAACCTCTTAACGTAAGCTTATAAATAATAGGCCCTGTTACAGCTGCTAAAGAAACACTGGTCTTAAAATCTTCTAAGCTAACGTTAGGAGGAGCGGTTTATATTAGGATATTGCCCTATTGCTAGCGTAAAAAGGTAGCTATAATATTATATTAATTTAGGAACCCTATACCTAATAGAATAGGGTATTAAATAAAAGGTAAATTAAGAATTACCCTGGATATTAAGTATATAACTTTTTAAATAGTTAAAGGGATGCTAAACCCTTAGTTTTTATATTTATTAGAATTTTTCTAAACCTTTTTAGTAAATAACTCTTTCCCTTAGGCTTAGAGAATAAATATATATACTAAATAGAGGTATACGGTTATACTATTATTAACGTTTACCAAAGGGCTTTAGTAGACTTAGCTATAAAGACCTTTATTAAATAGGGCCCTCCTCCCCCTTACTTAATTATTATAGGTAACTTTAATGCCTTATACTAACTTTAGGAACTAGGCAGGGGCGTAGACCTAGTAGGTAATAAAATCGTAAAATAAGTAGAGAAGTATAATCTCCTCCTAGCTTTAATAAATATACTTATATAATACTTAGGAAAATACATTAACCTAGTCTTTATAAACTACCCTACGTTAACTAAGGTTAAATACTCCCTTAACATAGGGTTAGATTACTATATAGTAATTATAAACTTACCTAAGCCCTTTAAGATAACCCTAGGGGTAGGGAAAAAATACGTCTTATTAGAATACTAGGAAGACTTTAGCTAACTTATATATTCCTTTGCTTAAACCCTCCTTATGGTTAACCTAACTATACCGTTAGAAATTAACCTTAATAAATACGCTAAGGCCCTATAGGACCTTTTTAAATAAGCTATAGAGGGGGCTGGTAAAACTAAATATTAAAATAGCTATAGTATACTATAGTAGTTGGAAAAGTATAAAATAGCTTATAAAGCTTATAAAGAAGCGGTAGACGGCTCCCCTGCCTAAGAGGGAGCCCGTAAGATCCTTAGAGACTTTATACACTGTAGTAAGTAAGCTTACTAGGATAAGATTATAGTAGAAGTTAGTGCTATTAGGAATATTTAGTTAGTGGCTAAGTAGTATAAGGTAATAGACTGCTTTTAACTACCCCTTTTAATAAACGGGGATAAAAGTATCTTAAACCCTATGGAGAAAGCAACTTTCCTTAGAGATAAGCTTCTTAAGTATAAGATAATAAAGGAGGATATCTTAGACCTATAGGAAAAGGACTTTCCTATTAATAAAAATATCTACTAAAACTAAATAGTATTAAAGTCGGAGGCTAAGAAAACTATAATAAGGTTAAGAAATACTACGTCTAGCGTAAATAGTATATTAGTTACCTTACTATAGCTTACCTAGCCTGCTATTAGTAAGTACGTAATTAACCTTTTCCGCAGATGTTTAATAATAGAATACTACCTACTCCCTTTTTAAAGTGCAGAGATTATTATTATCCCTAAACCTAGGAAACCGAAGAAGGTGTATACTATATATAAAGGCTATAAACCTATTTCCCTGCTCTTTTATATAAGTAAAGGCCTTAAAAGACTCCTAGTTAAAAGAGTTTCCCTCCTAGCAATAGAATATAAAATATTATTAAAATAATATTTTAAAGCTTTTTTAAAAAGGTTTATAATAGACTTAGTTGCCTGCCTATTATATAATGCTAAAATTACCCTAGCTTAGGATTTTATTATCTCCCTCCTTATACTTAATATTTCCAGTGTATTTAATATTATTATATATAACTGCCTAGTTTATAAACTTAGGGAATAAAGGTGGCCCCCCCTCTTTATAAAATAGGTCAACTTTTTTATAAGTAACTATAAGGCTTTTATTTAAAACGGCTATAGGACTACTTTCTTAAAAATAAAGTTAGAATATAGAGCTCTATAGGGGTCCTCTATCTTCCTTATTGTCTTTATATTTTATTTCTCCCTTAGCCTAAAGCTTAATAACCTTAATACCTGCTTTAGGTATGCGGATGATATTAGTATTATAGCAGTAGGGGCTAATATTAAAGAAACTGCTTAAAAGCTTTAGTAGGAATTAAAAGATACCTTAAACTAGGGTAATAGGAATGTAGTCTCCTTTAACTTAAATAAGGCTGAATTTATATACTTTTATAGAATTAGAACTTAAATATATGATAAGGGAGTGGACTTTAAAGAAAAAACTATAGCCCCCTAGGACTTAGTTTATTAGCTAGGGATATACTTAGACTTACGGCTTTCCTTTAAAAAACACCTTAGGATTATAAAGGGGAAAGCCCTTAAAGCAGCTAACTTCCTAAAATCCTTAAATAAAATATAAAAAAGATTTCTGCTAAATATAGTAGCTATAGTAGCTAAGGCCTATGTTACCCCTGTAGCCTTATATAAGACGGAGGCGTTTTAGCTTAGTAAAAGTAGATAGAGCGTAATAAACCCGAATAGATAAGTAAGAACAGGCTTAGCAGGACTAACTATAATCCTGGAACCCTTATTTAAAGCAGTAGCTAAAGCAGTCGTCCCTGTGTAGAAAATAACTAACCTCTCCGTTATATATAGAGAATTAGAAGTCCCCTTAGCATTAGTATAAGTAGCATAGACTAAACTTTATACAGTAGCTTACTTTATGGGCCTAGATAGGAACTACTTAGTTAGCAGATATATTAATAAAAAACTCCTGCCTAAGGTTCCCCCTACTTAATTATAATATACTACAGCCTTAGTAAGGAAAATAGTTTAACCCTCCCTTTTTGCTAAAAATAATAAAGTAGTTTAAGTAAGCCTAGACTTTAGAGGCCTACTAAAGTTAAAGGTAGTGGAAAAATACCTAAAACTACTTAACGGCCTCCTTAGGTCTACCCTCCTTACTTACTTAGACGGCTTATAAAATAAATAAGGTAATATAGGCTAGGGAGCTGTTATATACTATAACTTTAAAAAAACTATAATATACAGCCCCCTTGCTAATACAGAGGTCTATGACGCTAAGGTAGTAGGTACCTTTAAAGCTATAAAGTTAAATAGGATATATACTTTTATAAACTTAAATATTTAAGAGATTCTACTTTTCCTAAATAACTTAGTAGTAGTAGATAGAATACTAGGGCTAACTCCTGCCTTATCCTAAGGAGCTTATATAGGGTTACGCTAAATTGCTTAGAAACTACTTTTATAGGTAACTACGAAGGTGGCCTAAGTCTTAGGCTATAAAGATGTACTAGGAAACGAAGAAGCTGACTAATTAGTAAAGGAAGGTTTAAAACTCCCTTGCCTCTTAAGAAACTACTTTACTATTACCTTTATTAAAAAGTAGGTAAAAAAAAAACGTAGGGAAATATAAAATGTTAACTAAGAGAGTAACTACCCAGAGTCCTATAAGGCTAGTAGATGGGGCCTTTATAAAGCCCCCTTTATACCCCCTGAACTATATCTCCTATACCTGATCCTATATAAGCTACTAGCTGAAAGGTTTAAATACAGGGACTTTATAGAATACTATAAGAGATTTAGATATAACGCTAGGCCTACCTGTAAATGCGGGGAACTAAGAATATAAGGATACTTTATAAAGTACTGTATAGTAGTCTCTTTCCTCCTTAACGTACTAGAGAAGGAGGTGTACTTTAGAACCACCTATATCTAATACCTCCTTAGTAACAGAGGGTATAAGGACTTTTAGAAACTAGTAGAGGACATAAGCCTATACGGCCCCCCCCCTACAGAAATAAATACGTAAAATAGATTAATATATTCCCTTTTCTTTTGTTATATTAAAATATAGCGAATGCCCGATCTAAACTCGGCGGCTCCTACCGTCCTAGTGCCTAGATAAGGACTTATATAACTAGATTACTTAGTGGACGTTAATAATAAAATAAATAAACAAATAAACAAACAAGAGAGCTTAATTATCGTTTAGAAGAAGCTGGTTTAATATAAGTAGATATACTATAGCTAGATTATATAATGAGCTAGAAGGAGTTAGTGTTACGACCCAACAACTTATGGTCGCAACTGGCAGACCTACAGGGTAGGCACCACGGACAAACAACGGTCCGCACGAACCAATCAGGATTGTGTTCACTTCTCGTAAAGTGAACACCAGTGAACAGTTACCC
>NW_020209386.1:1160-6680 GCF_003025095.1 Trichoderma harzianum CBS 226.95 | reverse complement strand
AATAAGTTTTAAAAAGCTTTATACTTACTTAATATTTTATAATAGTTCTTAATTATTAATTACCTTAAGTTTCTTAAGTTTTATTTAAACTTTACCTAAGGCAATAATATATTTTAAAAATATAACCTTTTATATATAAAAGTTATATTTCTTAGGTTCTACTAAGAGTTTATTATTTTAAAGTATTTATAATACTTTTTTAACGTATTCCTTATATTTTTTTAAGTTTTTAAAGTAAATAAAAATATTATTAAAGTATATAATAATAAAATAATTTATATAATTTTATAATATATAGTTAATTATTTTTTAAAAAGATACTAGGGTATTTATAAGTTTAAAAAGTATTACCTAGTATTTATAAAGTCTATATTTTATATAAAAAGTAGTTTTCTATTTATTACCTTTTTTAATTTAAATAAAGTTATATACTTCTTTAAAATCTAATAAAGTAAAAATCTTAGCTTTTATAAATTAATCTTTAATTTTTAAAATTAGTAGTAGTAGTATAATATCTTTCTTAATTATTATATTTAATTATTAATAGTTTATAATAAATTAAAGTTTACTATTTTTTTTAAGTATAAATATAATTAAATATTTTACTAAGAATTTAAAAGGTCTAATATAACCCTTCTTTAGCTAATCCTTAATTTATTTATTAAGTATTTTAAGCTTAATAGCACTAAGGTTATAAATCTTATTAAACATTAGTACCTTATTATTTATAGGTTTAATCTTATAATCTTATTAACTATATTTTAATAGTCTAATATTTAATTCTTTATTAAAAACTAATATATATTAAAAGTTTATTAATATATTTTTTAAATATTTTAATATTTATTAATCTTAGTAATATAATTCCTTAACCTTTTATATAATTAAGTTTAGAAATTTAAGCTATTTTTTTTTAGGTTTTTTAATATATTTAACTATTCTTAGGAACTTCTTTAGCTCCTTAAATTATACTTATTTTATAATTTTTTCTTTTTTTATATATTTTTATATTTCTTTATATAATATAAAGGTTACTAATCCTATTATTAAGGATATTATAGTATTTTATTAATTTTCTTAATTTAGTTATAATATATTTTTAAAATTAATTAATTTAAGGTAAGTTTACTATTTTACCTAGCCTTTAATTTAGTTAATATTAAAGTTACGTAACTTAAGCTAATTATATTTTAAAAATATATTATATTTTATAATATTAGTAATATTAAAATTAAATATATTCTTAATTTTACTAAATTAAATCTTATGGAAATTAGTTTTATAATTAATAATTCTATTATTATAGGTAAATTATTATTTTTTAATACTTATAAAAGTATATAGTTTTTTCTTCTTATAGTTATCTAACTATAGGTAGTTAATTAGTTAAGGTATAATATAATTTATTATAGCTCCTAAGTTTATATAAACTATAATTAAATATCTTTCTAAAGTACCTAATACTTAAAATTTTTATAATTTCTTTCCTTCTATAAAAATATTTAAGTTATAGTAGGTTATATTATTAACGCTATTATAATAATTATTACTATAAAGGTTAATATTAATATTATTTAGGTCTAAGGTAATTTATCTTAGTTTTTTATTTTAAATATTATAATATTTACACTAGGTATATTTAGGCTTAGGTATATATTTAATAGTAAGCTTATAGTATTTTTAAAGGTTATTTTAATTAGTTCTTTATAGTTTATTATTACTATTATACTTTATAAAATTAAATCCTTACTATTCTAGGTTATAGATAATATATATAAAGGCTTAGTATTAGTATTAGTATTTTTTATAATAATCTTTATTATAAAGCGTAAATTCTTTTTATTTATATTCTATAACCCTATAGTCCTTATACTATTTCTAAAGTTTAATTATAATATATTATTTATATAGTAATAATTTATAGTTAATAATATTAATTTTATTATATTAGTTAATAAGTAAGATATTATTAACGTAGTATAAGATTAATTCTAATATCTTAGCTATTAAGTATTCGTCTATGTTAGTTTTAATATATTATTAAAACTAGTTTTTAAATAATTAAATCTAATTATAGGTAATACTTAAATTAATTTATTTAATCTATTTTTATTATTTAAAAAGTTTTTATTAATCCTTAAGTTTTTTTTATTATATAATTTTATTATAACGTTTATTTTTTTTAATAATACCTTAGATTTTATATTAATCCTTATATTATTCTTAATTAGTAATAGTTATTTTATAAAGGTAATAAAGTCCCTTAGGTTTAACTAATATATATTAATTATATATATATTTTTTAAGGTTATTAATTTCTTCTTATATTAATCCTTTAAAAGGATTTACTTATACAGGGCTTACTAATAAAGTAGTATTTAAAAAGCTATTATAATCTTTATTTATTTTAAAGTCGTATATATAGTAACTATTATTAAAAGGTTTATAAAATCTATAGAGTATATATAGCTTATCTATAGGTAGTTTATAATCCTTATATTACGCAAAAGAGTATATATTTAAAAAAGTATTAATCTATTATTAATATTTTCTATTAATTTTATAAAAACTAAAGTTATAAATTCTTCTACTATTATTATAGGTAATATTATCTTCGCTATTATCTTCCTTATTTAAAAGTTCCTATTCTTAAAGTACCTTTTCCTTATCCTTATTTTATTTTTATTTATTAAGGCTTTATTAAATAAGTTATTTAATATAGCTAAGGTCTTCTTAGGTAACTTCTTTAAGTATATTTAAGGTTTAAGTATACCCCTTAGGGTACTATTTAAAACCTTATTTATTACTACAGTATATTTAATAATTATTATTATAATATACTAAAAAATATAATATATTATAATCTACTAAGGGTTTTATAATATTAATAGCTTAGTTTTCTTTAGGTTTTAGAATAAACGTGAATTTCTTATTTTTATCCTTTTTAGGGGCTTAGTAATATTTTTTTATATATCTTTTTTTTCTATAGTTATAGTATTTAATATTTTTACGTTATACCTTAATAATACTAAGGTCTATTAGTCTTAGTTATTTATTATTAAAAAAAGTAATATAATTATTTTACTTTTTTCCTTAGTTAGCTTAATATCCTTAAGTTTATTTAAACTAAATATTATAAAAGTTTTTAGTTTTTTTTTTTTTTTATTTCTTTTATTATTCCTAATTATAATTATTAATTTTAATAGTTTTTTAAGTATAGTTAATAAAGGTTATTTTTTTATAATTAATTTTAAAAAGTTTATTTTTAACTTTAGGTTTTATACTATTATAGTAAACTTCTTTTTTTATTTCCTTAGTTTAATTAACTTTAGTTAATAGGTATAAAAAGGTTAAAGTATACTTATTTAGTAGTTTTTTTTAGGTAATAAAATAAAGTTCTTACTTAACCTTTTATTATTTATTTATAATATTAAAGAACTTTTTAAATTACTTTTAAAATTCTATATACTTAGTATAAATTTTTTTAATTTACGTTTTAAGCTTTTTTAAGTTAATTTTTCCTTTTTTATAATTTTATATAATAGGTTAGAACTATATTTTAGTATTTTTTATAAAGCAGCTGCTTATAAAGATAACTTTATCTTTATTATCCTTTAGGGTATAAGGGAAGTATTTAAAATAGGTTATAAGTTTTAAAAAAAACTTATTTATTTTATGTAAATCTTTATTAAAGGGTTTAGGCTTTATTAATTTAAGAACCTTACCTTTTTTTTTTTTTCTATTTTAAAAGTCCTAAAGCTATATTTTAAAAGCTTTAAACTTAGCCTTTAATTTATTATAATTAGCTTAATTAGTTATATTTTTAACTAGCGTATTTTTAAGTTTAATATTACTATTATAGTTACTTTAAGCTTTACTTTTATAATTAATATTATTATTTAGAACTTTAAAGCTTATAGGCTGCTAAGTTTTTAGTATTTTATTACCTATAGGTCTAAGGTAACTATTTAAATAAGAGTTATTATTATATAATAAACTAGGTCCTATAAGTACTATAAATTAACTATTTCTAAGGGATAAACCTTAGAGTAGTTTTATAATTTATATTAGTAAAGTAGTTAAGTTAGTAAATAAGTAAACTAATTACCAGCTAGTAATATAATAAAAATAGATATTTATATTCTAATTTAATTATATTATAAACGCTATAATAATAATTAGCTATTTAAGTATTTTAATAAGTAATATAAAGTAAACTTATATATTTAGTTATATATTCTAAATTATATTAGAAAGCTGGCTTTCCTAGCTTTCCTATAGTAGATTATTTAGAAAGCTAGCTTTCCTAGCTTTCCTATTAAGGAACATTAACAGTCCTAATTAGTCTATTGGTCCATAGTTAATCCGGTTCCAGCTAACCTGTTGGCCCTTTATTGCAACCTTAAGAGCCGGGTTGTGACAGTAGGGTTAACTAGCCTTCTTTAAGCGCTAATTTAGCGTTTATAGGTTTAAATCCTTTTACTTTAATAGAAGGTGCTTCCTTATTATTTTCTTAGGTTTTACAAGGTATTTTAGTTTTTCTTATATTTATTTTTATTATATTTATAATTACTTATAGAGTTTATTTTAGAAGGTTTTTAAAGTAATACTAGTATTTTTAAAGTTACTTTTTAATTCCTAGCTATTTATATCCCTATTATATCCTTTCTATTTTACTAAGTATTAAAGTTTACTAGTTACTTTATTTATTTTTAATAATATTATTTTATTAACTTTATATTTAAGTTCTTTACCTTAAATAACAATTTCATCTATAATAAGTTCTCTAGTATTTTTATTTATTAATACTTTTTCTAATAGTAAGATGTAAAAAATTAAGTATACTAGTTTTCCTTATTTATTTAGTTACTTTAGGAAGTCTGATTTATAATTAACTTTACTAATTTTCTTTAAGATTTTATAAAGCCTAACTTTTTTATAATCTAACTTATTACTTAGCTTCTTTATTTTAATATTAGCTTATTTTTCTCCTTAAGTATATTAAAGTAAGTAGACTATATCTCCCTTTTAAAAGGTTAATCTTTTAAGCTTTTTTTTATTTATATATTTTTTTATACATTCTTATATAAGTTTAAGTTATATACGTAATTCTTAATATAGTTCTTTAAGCTTATTTACTTTTAGTATAGTTTTTTATATATCTTCTCCCTTCTGTAGTATTTTATATATTTATAAATAATATCCTTTATTAGTGTAAAATAGTAAAAGTTTTATTAATTCTAAAATTAAATTATTATAAAAGAATTCTACATTAAGTAAGTGCTTAACTTAGTTATTTTAGTTAAAGTTAATATAACTTCGTAAGTATACTTTAATAATTTAGTTAATGTATTTTATTTATTTATTTATTTAAAGGTAGTAAGTAATACTAACTTTATAATTTATACTTATTTTTACTATAGTACTTTACTAATATTTAAATATAAATATTAATCCCTTATTAAAGATAATTTCCGTAGGTAATTTATATTTTAAGGTTATATACTTTTATATTATATA
>NW_020209386.1:0-1117 GCF_003025095.1 Trichoderma harzianum CBS 226.95 | reverse complement strand
ATACTTTATTTTATTAATTTATTAATAATAATAAAAATACTATTATATACTATATTTATTATTAATTTCTTTAATAATAGTAACTTAATAATATAATTAAATAAAATAAAGCTTTAAGGGTACTTTAATACTAGTAATAATTATAATTTACTATAAGGTTTTTATTAACTAGACTTTATTTTTATATATAAAATATATAATTAAATAATTTTTTTAATAGCTTTTTTTATATTTATAAAGGTATAATACTATTATACTTATTATAGTATCTTAGTAACTCCTTTATATCTATATAATAAATATTTATAGACTATTTTTATTACTTCTTTCTATAGTAATTCTAATACTTAGATTTTCTTATTTTAATATAAAACTCCTTTTATAAGGGTTATATCTTTAGGGAATTAATTTAATATTTAGTTACTAACTTAATCTTTAATTTTATTAAAAATAAGGTTTTTATTTTTAATTATAAAGAGGGTATTAATAATTATTAATTTATAATACCCTTTTACTATTTTTTAAAATATTAATAAAGTAAGTTTTAGTATTAGTTTAAAGTAGTCTTCTCTATAGCTAAAAGCATTTACTTAACTATTTTCTAATCCTTTATAAAGTATAATCTTAAAGTTATACTTAACTATAAGCTAAAAATACTTTTTTTATTATATAAAAATATTTATTTCTTTTATAGTAAAATTTATTAGATTTTTATAATTAGAATATATAGTAATCTTATACTTATTACCTAATAAATATAATCTCTATTTTTTAAATACTTTAAAAATAGCTATAAGTTTTTAATTATATATAAAGTATTATAATTCTAAACTATAGAGTTTTTTAAAGAAAAAAGCTATAGAATATAGTATTCCTTTATTATTTTATTAGCTAAAAACTTCTTTAATTATATAATTTAAGGTATTTATTTTAATAATAACTAGCTTTTTTAGGTTATATATTTATAATACTAGTATATTAGTAATAGCTTTTTAAAGTACTGTGACGAACCGGGTCCTATAGGCACTATAGGTTAGCTGTTTCCAAGGGACAAACCTTAGAGTGGTTCTATGGTTTATGTTGGCGGAGCGATCAGGTCGGTAACGGGCAATCTTAT
>NW_020209385.1:0-6750 GCF_003025095.1 Trichoderma harzianum CBS 226.95 | reverse complement strand
ATTAGTTAATCTAAACTATATAATATTATATTTATATAATTTATATTTAGTTCTAAAGGTAGTTTTCTATTTATTACCTTTCTTTATATAAATAAGATTATAGGCTTTTTTAAAGTTTAATAAAGTAAAGACCTTAGCTCCTATAAGCTAATCTTTAATTTCCGAAATTAATAGTAATAGTATAATATCTTTCTTAGTTATTATGTTTAATTATTAGTAATTTATAATAAGTTAGAGTTTACTATTTTTCTTAAGTATAAATATAATTAGTGCTTCTGCTGAGGATTTAGAAGGTTAAATATAGCCTTTCTTTAGCTAGTCTTTAATTTATTTATTAAGTATCTTAAGTTCGGTAGTACTAAGGTTATAGATCTTATTAAACGTTAGGACTTTATTATTTATAAGCTTAATTTTATAATTTTATTAGCTGTATTTTAGTAGTTTAGTATTAAATTCTTTATTAAAGACTAATATATACTAAAGGTTTATTAGTACGTTTCTTAAATATTCTAGTGTCTGTTGGTCTTAGTAGTATAATTCCTTAACCTTTTATATAATTAAGTTTAGAAATCTAAGTTGTTTTTTCTTTAGTTTCTTAATGTATTTAACTATTTTTAGGAGCTTCTTTAGCTTTTTAAAATATACTTATTTTATAACTTTTTTTTTTTCTATATATTTTTATATTTTTTTATTTAATATAGGGGTTACTAATCCTATTATTAAGGATATTATAGTATTTTATTAATCTTTTTAATTTAGTTATAGTTTTACTATAATATTAGTTAGTTAGGCGTAAGATTACTATATTACATAGCCTCCTTTTTAATTAATATTAGGGTTATATAACTTAAGCTAATTATATTTTAAAAGTATATTATATTTTATAATATTTATAATATTAAATTTAAATATATTTTTAATTTTACTAAACTAGATTATAAGGTAATTGGTTTTGTAGTTAATAATTCCGTTATTATAAGTAAATTATTATTTCTTAATGTTTGTAAAAGTATATAATTTCTCTTTTTTATAATAGGTTAACTATAGGTAATTAACTAATTAAGGTATAATATAGTTTATTATAGCTTTAGAGTTTATATAGATTATAATTAAATATTTTTCTAAGGTACTTAATACTTAGAATTTTTATAGTTTCTTTCCTTTTATAAGGGTATTTAAGTTATAGTAGGTTATATTATTAGTGCTGTTATAATAATTATTACCGTAAGGGTTAATATTAATATCATCTAGGTCTAAGGTAATTTATTTTAGTTCTTTATTTTAAATATTATAGTATTTACACTAGGTATATTTAGGCTTAGGTATATATTTAGTAGTAAGCTTATAGTACTTTTAAAGGTTATTTTAGTTAATTCTTTATAGTTTATTATTATTACTATACTTTATAAAGTTAAATCCTTATTATTTTAGTTTATAAGTAACGTATATAAGGGCTTAGCGTTAGTACTAGTGTTTTTTATAATAATCTTTATTATAAAGTGTAAATTCCTTTTGTTTATATTTAGCGGCTTTATAATTCTTATACTATTTATTAAGCTTAGTTATAATATATTATTTATATAGTAGTAGCTTATAGTTAATAATATTAGCTTTATTATATTAGTTTATAAGTTAGATATTATTAATAAAGTAAATAGCTAATTTTAATAACTTAGCTACTAGGTATTTATTTATATTAGTTTTAATATATTATTAAAACTAATTTTTAGGTAATTAAATCCAGTCGTAGGCAGTACTTAAATTAATTTATTTAATCTATCCCTATTATTTAAGGAGTTTTTGTTAATCCTTAAGTTCTTTTTATTATATAATTTCATTATAGTATTAGTTTTCTTTAATAATACCTTAGATTTTATATTAATCTTTATATTATTCTTAGTCTACTGTAGTTATTTTATAAAGGTAGTAAATACCTTTAGGTTTTACTAACCTGTATTAGTTATATATATGTTTCTTAAGGTCGTTGATTTTTTCCTAAGTTATCCTTTTATAAGGGTTATATTACGTTAGAGGTACTATATTTAGAAGATCTTTATTATACTAGCGTATAGCTTTATTTTATTTTTATTCTTAGAGTACCTTTTCTTTATTTTTAAATTTATTATTTTATTTTTACTTATTAAGGCTTTATTAAATAAGTTATTTAACGTGGCTAAAGTCCTCTTAGGTAATTTTTTTAAGCGTATTTAAGGTTTATATATATCCTTTAGGGTATTATTCTGATTTTTATTTATTACTATAATAAATTTAATAATTATTATTATAGTATACTAAGAAGTATAAGATATTATAGTTTTCTAAGGGTTATATAGTATTAATAGCTTAGTTTTCCTTAGGCTTTAGAATAAGTGTGAATTTTTTATTTTTTATTTTTTTAGTAGGTTTTTAATAGTACTTTTTTATATATTCTTTTTCTCCGCAGTTATAGTATTTAACGTTTTTATATTAAGCCTTAATAATACTAAGGTTTATTAAGCCTAGTTATTTATTATTAAAAAAGGTAATATAATCGTTTTACTTTTTCCCTTAGTTAATTTAGTTTCCTTAAGTTTACTTAGGTTAAACATTATAAAAGTTCCCTTTTTTTTCTTACTTCCGTTTTTTCTATTATTCCTAATTGTAATTATTGATTTTAATAGCTTTTTAAGTATAGTTAATAAAGGTTATTTTTTTATAGTTAATTTTAAAGAGTTTATCTTTAACTTTAGGTTTTATACTATTATAGTAAACTTTTTTTTTAATTTTCTTAGTTTAGTTAACTTTAGTTAATAGGTATAGGAAAGTTAAAGTATATTTACTTAGTAGTCTTTTTTAGGTAATAAAATAAAGTTTTTACTTAGCCTTTTATTATTTATTTATAATACTAAAGGATTTCCTAAGTTACTTTTGAAATTCCATATACTTAGTATAGATTTCTTTAGTTTACGTTTTAAGCTTTTTTAAATTAATTTTTCCTTTTTTATAATTTTATATAATAAATTAGAACTATGTTTTAGTATCTTTTATAAAGCAGCTGTCTATAAAGATAACTTTATCTTCGTTATCCTTTAAGGTATAAGGGAAGTATTTAAAATAGGTTATAAGTTCTAAAAAGAATTTATTTATTTTATATAAATCTCCGTTAAAGGGTTCGGGCTTCGTTAGTTTAATAACCTTACCCTTTTTTCTTTTTCTATCTTAGAGGTTTTAAAGCTAGGTTTTAAAAGCTTTAAACTTAGCCTTTAGTTTATTATACTTAGCTTAATTAGCTATATTTTCGGCTGGTACGTTTTTAAGCTTAATGCTACTATTATAGTTACTTTAAGCTTTGCTTTTGTAATTAGTATTATTATTTAGAACTTTAAAACTTATAGGCTGCTAAGTTCTTAGTGTTTTATTACCTATAGGTCTAAGGTAACTGTTTAAATAAGAGTTATTATTATATAATAAACCGGGTCCTATAGGTACTATAGGTTAGCTGTTTCTAAGGGATAAACCTTAGAGTAGTTTTATAGTTTATATTAGCAGAGCAATTAAGTTAGTGACGGGTAATTTTATTATCAGCTAGTAATATAAATAAAAATAAATATTTAGGTTTTAATTTAATTATATTATAAACGCTATAATAATAATTAACTATTTAAGTATTTTAATAAATAATATAAAGTAAACTTATATATTTAGTTATATATACTAAAGTTAAATAAAATTACTTATAATCTTAATTAATTTATTCCTATATTAATTAAAATTAACGTTAATTCCCGTCGACCGCTTCTTAATTAGCTATGCAGCCTAACGTTAATCCGGGAGTACCTACCCTATAGGCCCTTTATTATAACTATAAGAGCTAGGTCGTAATATAATTCTCCTCCTCCTGTTAGTCTTATCCCCGAAACTAGGTAATTTAGTATATAAGTATTTATACCTCCTACTTACAGGTATTCTTTTTATTTTATTACCTATTTATTACTAAAATAACTTTCCGTATTTAAAAATCTACTAACTTAGTTAATATAAAAAAAAAAAAGAAAAAACTTAATAAAAGTATAATACTTACTACTTTTATATTATTATAATTTATTAAAATAAAACCCTGCTTCTATTATAAAAAAAAGGGATTTTAGTATTTAGCTTCTGAGGTTAACTTAAGTTACTGCTTAAAGTATATTAAGGATTATAAATCTTATTATAAAGTATTTCTTATACCTTAATAATTATTATATATTTCCTATTAATATAACTAGCTTAATAGTAAGGTTAAAGCTGTTAAAGAGGAAATTATAAATTTTATAGCTAAAGTTATTTATCTTTAGAAATAATATAAGGAATAGTTTAAAAAGGTAGTATATATAATATCTTAGGGTATTAATAATTTAATAAAGCTAAAGTAGTTAAAATAGAAGGAGTATAAGGCAGAGGCTGTTCTTTAGGCTACTATAATATAGTTAGCAGAGGGTTTTTTTAAGGTTGTCCCCGCTTTTTTAGAATTAGTAGATTATTTAGGGATATTATTAATAAATCCTAAGCTAGTATAATCCCTAGGCTTTAATAGAGTTTTTCTACTAGTACTATTAAATTCTTAAAATACTTAATAGGTTTTTATATTTCTTCTTTTTCTTCCCCTTTTTCCTATTATACCTTATAGTGTTATTTACTATTTTCTCCTGTTTTTATTATATTAATATCTTTTACCTTATATTCTTCTTCCTCTCCTTTAATAATAATTTTATTTTAGATAAATCTTCTAATTTTTTTATTAATTTATACTTTTTCTAATAGGGAAATATAAAATATTAGGTATATATATTTTCTTTATTTTTCCTATTGTTTTAGAAGTTTAAGTTTATAATTTACTTCTTTAATTTTTTTTAAAATTTTATATAGTCTAAGTTTTTTAAAATTAAGTTTATTACTTAGTTTATTTATTTTAATATTTACTTATTTATTTTTTTATATATATTAGTATAATTAAACTATATTCCCTTCCGTAAGAGTTAGTCCTTTAATCCTATTTTTATTTATATATTTAATTATCTTTTACTAAATAAATTTAAATTATTATTATAGTTTATTATATAATTTAATTATATCCTTTACTTTAATTATAACTTTTTTAATATTTTCCTTTTACTTTAGTAATTAGTAAGCTTTAGGTTTAAATTTATAGTTTAGGAAAAACGGTAATTTTTTAGTTAATTTAAATTCTATACTGTTATATATAAATTATGCAACGGGGAGGAGTTTTACTTAGTTATTTTACTTAAAATTAATATAATAGCGTAGATAGGTCTTAATTATTTAGTTAATCCTTTCTATCTGTTTATTTATCTATAGGTAGTAGGCTATACTAGCTTTATAATTTATCCTTAGTTTAGCTATAAGTATTTTCTAAAATTTAAATATAAATGTATTTCCTCTATTAGAGATTATATTTTTTAGTAGTCTATAGTTACTTATAATGTATTTTATTATTATATAGGCTAATTCTTTTATATTGCTAGTTTCCTTAAATAATATAAAGTAGGCTATTTTTATAAGTTTATTAACTATTATAAAGATATTATTATAAAATACCTTTATAACTAGTTTTTTTAAAGGAGGTAGTTTAGTAATTAAGTTAAATAAGATTAATTCCTATAGTTGCTATAGTATAGGTAGTAGTTATAGCTATTTATAGGGTTTATACTTAAAGCTTTTAGCTTATTTATATATTATATATTCTAATATAACCTTTTATACTTATTTCTTAATGCCTTTAAATTTAAAGTATTATATAATTTATTATATAGTTTTTCTAATTTTATAATATTTATTAAGCTTATATACGTAGACTGATTTTACTACTTTACTTCGTAAGTCTTCTAGTACTTAGATAAGTCTATTTAGTATTAGGTATTTAATATTTATAAAAATACCTTCTAGGTATTATTTATTTTTTTAGTTTTTAATATATTCCTTTATATTATTAATAATTAGGTTATCTATTTTAATTTAGTATAAGGTATTAATTAATTAAATAACTAGGTTTTTATATTAGTTTTTCTTTAGTATTTATACCTTAACTTCTGGGATTTTTTAAAAGTAGTTTAGGTACCTGCTAAATATATTAGCGTATTTATTATTTAATCTACTATAGTATTTAATAATAAGCTTAAACTTAGAAAATTACTTATAATATTTAACTTATTTATAGGATAGTTTTTATATTATTATAAAGTAGGTAATATTCTAGTAATTTATAAAGATTATTATTAAAAATTAACTTCCTTTATAGTAGTATTTTTAATATTATTTACTAAGTACTTAGTATATAGCTATAAACTCTTTATTATAAATAAGATATTTAAGTTTTAGTTTATGTAGTTTCTTAGAGAAGTAGGTAATAGGCCTAAGTTTCCTTTTTTTATTTAGTTAGCTAAGTACTTCTTTAATTATATAGTCTAAGGCATTAGTTTTAATTATAATAGGTTTATTTAGGTTAAATATTATAAGTACTAGTGTATTAGTAAGGGCTTTTTTAAGGTGTTTAAAGGTAGCTAAAGTATCTTATGTTAATTTAAATTTAACGTCTTTCTTTATTAAGTTTATAAGTAGTATAGTAATTTTTAAAAAATTTTTAATAAAGCGTTAATAGTAATTAGTAAGTCCTAAGAAGCTTTATACTTACTTAACGTTCTATAGTAGTTCTTAATTATTAATTACCTTAAGTTTCTTAAGGTTTATTTAAACTTTACCTAGGGTAATAAT
>NW_020209384.1:0-6790 GCF_003025095.1 Trichoderma harzianum CBS 226.95 | reverse complement strand
ATTTATTATTTATTATTTATTATTTATTATTTATTATTTATTATTTATTATTTATTATTTATTATTTATTATTTATTATTTATTATTTATTTATTTATTATTTATTTAATATTTATTTATTATTAAATTTATTAAAATATATATTTAATTAACTTACTTTTTTACTAAATTAATAAAAGTAAAAAACTTTTTTTTATATTAATTTATATTTATTCTTTATTATTAACTTATATAAATACCTTTATAAATACTATCCTTTTTTAATACTTTTACTTAAGAAATATAAAGTTATTTTATTATTAATTTTATTTATTTTTTTAAATAAAATTAAATTTTTATTTATTAAATATTTTTACTTTTTAAAATTAATTTTTATTTATTAAGTATTTTTTTAAATATAAACTTTTACTTACTAAGTAATTTTAAAATTATTAAAGTAATAATTATAAAAGTATTTATTTTACTTTAATATTATTACCTTTATTAATTAAAAATAACTTTATTATTATTTTTTATATTTATTATTTTTTTATAACTAAGAGGTTTTTAAAATTTAAAAAATATTTTTTTAATAGTTTTATTAAATTATTTATAATTATTTTAATTATAAAATTATATTTTAGTTAAGCTTCATTTTTTTTAACTTTTTTATAAATAAAATAATATTATATATTTTAATATATTTTAAACTTTTATAATTTATTAAGTTTTTTATAAAAGTAATTATTTTTTAATTATTATAAAAAATTACTATAGTAATTAAAAATAATTCTTTAATAATAGTATTTATATTTTTCTTTTTTTAAAAGAATTTATTTATAATTTTAAAAATAACTTTTATAATTAAATTACTTTTTTAATTATATTTATTTAATTTATATACTTAGCTTTATAATTAAAAAATACTATAATTATTTATTTTTTTAATAATTAATTAATCTTACTATTACTAATATTAAAAATATAATTAAAAGTTAACTTTTTATATTTAAGTTATTAATTTAATTAAAATTATTATAATTATAAAATAACTAAAGTTTTTTTTATACTTAAGGTATAAGTTTTTAGTTTTTTTAAAATAATAAAATACTTTTTTAATAACTTAATAATATAATTTATTAAAGTAACTAAAGTAGTAATTAAATATAAAAATAATATATATAATATTAAGTTTTATTTTTAATATTAAATATATTAAAAATCCTATTATTAATTAATATCTTTAATTTTTTTTAAAATTATAAATATAGTTTTTTATTAATTTTTAAAAATAAACTTTTATTATTAAAATTGAAGATTTAATATACTTAATTATATTAAATTACTAAAGGATTTTTTAAATATAACTTTATTAATTAAAATAAATTATTTTTATATTTTTTATTATATTAAATTTGTATTTTTAAGTAATAATTATATATTCTAAGATTTATTATTTAAATTATTTAAAAGTAATTATAAAAGACTTTTTTAATTATAAAAATGTTTTATTTATTTTTATTAAAAATAAGTATATTATTAATATAAATTATAATAAAAATATTATTTTTTATAAAAATATTATAATTTAATTTTATTAAATAAAAACCTAATATAAAAAAAGTTTATAAATATTTTATATTAAATATATAGTATTTATTTAAGTTTATATAAAGTTTTATTTAATTTATAAATTATATTAGTTTTATTTTTAAAATTAATAAATTATTTTATATAAATATTTTTATTAATTAACTTATAAAAAATATAAATTTTATATTTATTTATTTTATTTTTAAGTTTAAGGTAATTATTATAATAAATAAAATTTTATATATTATTTACTTAATAATACAAATAAAAGTTTTAAAATAATTTATACTAAAGATTTACTTAAAGCCTTAAATAACTTAATAAATTTTATATTTAATTATTTAATATAATAAACTAAGCTCCTATAGTATTAGTATAAAAGGAATTCCTAAGGAATAAACCTAATATTAGGTTTATATTAGTAAATAAGCTAGGCTAAACTAGTAGGTAATTGATAAAGATAAAAGGTTTATTTATATAATTAGTAAATAATACTTTTATAAATATAATTAAGTATTATTTTATATTTATAACTAGCTATTTAAATAATTTTAAATAAATATTATAAAAAGTATATATAATATAATATTTATTTAGTATTTATATTATTATAAGTAAATACTTTTTTAATTAAGTTTTTATTTATTAATTATTTACTTAATATATTATAAATACTTATATAGTTAAATAAAATAATTTATTTTTTATTTAAGTATTTACCCTATAGGCTTATTATTATAATTATAAATATATTAATTTATAATATAGTACTCTCTTTTTATTAGTTTTATTTTTAAAGCTTAGGTTACTTTTTATATAAGTATTATAATCCCTTTATTAATTTAAGTAAGTATTTTTTTTAAAGTTATTTATTATACTTAATTATATATCTAAGACTAAGGCTAAATCCTAAATTATATAATTCTATAAATTTTAATTTAAATTTATATAAGCTTTTAATTTAAAGGTTATTCCCTATATATAATCTTTTAATAGTAAACTTAAGTATATAATAGTTAAAGGTTATAATAAATATAATTATTATTATATATTAGGTTATTTTTATAATAGGTTATTTATTTTAATATTTTTTTATAAATAATTTTTTTTTATATATTCTTTTACTAATTATTTTTAATTAATTATATTATAAAAGAGCTAAAGTATTTAAAGTAGGAAAAAAAGTTAGCTAAGTAAATATTAATAAAGTATTATTATTAATAAATTAAGTAATAGAAATAAGTTAATAAAGTACTTACTTAATTAATATATTTATAAAAGCTTTATTATATACTTTATAATTATAATATAAAGATAGTTAAGTATAAGTTAAATATAAAAAAAATAAAAAAGTTAAATTATTATAAAGAAAAAGTTTACTAAGTAGAATTAACTTATATATAGTATAAGGAAATATAGCTTTTTTATAATATATAATTTATAAATAAAGTTAATTAATTTTTTTTAATATTAATTTAAGGTTTTTAAATTTTAATTTTTTTACTTTAGTAAAAAATATTTTTTTATTTTTTTTTTAGTTTTTATAAAGTATTTTAGTTTTTCTTATATTATTTTTTATTATATTTATAATTATTTATAAAAGTTATTTTAAAAAGTTATTAAAGTAATATTAATATATTTAAAATTACTTTTTAGTTTTTAATTATTTATAGTTTTATTATACTTTTTTTATTTTACTAAATATTAAAATTTATTAATTATATTATTTATTTTTAGTAATATTATTTTATTAATATTATATTTAAGTTTTTTACTTTAATAATAATTTTATTTTTAATAAGTTTTTTTATATTTTTATTTATTAATCTTTTCTTTAATAGTAAAATATAAAAAATTAAGTATATTAGTTTTTTTTTTATTTAATTACTATAGGAAGTTTAGTTTATAATTAATTTTACTAATTTTTTTTTAAAAATCCTATATAGTTTAACTTTTTTATAATTTAATTTATTACTTAGCTTATTTATTTTAATATTAATTTATTTTTTTCCTTAAGTATATTAAAGTAAATAACTTATATTTTTTTTTAAGAAATTAGTTTTTTAAGCTTTTTTTTATTTATATATTTTTTTATATATTTTTATATAAGTTTAGGTTATATATATAATTCTTAATATAATTTCTTAAGCTTATTTACTTTAAGTATAGCTTTTTATATATATATTTTTTTTATAATATTTAATATATTTATAAATAATATTTTTTATTAATATAAAATAATAATAGTTTAGTTAATTTTAAAACTAAGTTATTATAAAAGAATTTAATACTTAATAAATATTTAACTTAGTTATTTTAATTAAAATTAATATAATCTTTTTAAGTATACTTTAATAATTTAATTAATATATTTTATTTATTTATTTATTTAAAAATAGTAAGTAATATTAGCTTTATAATTTATTTTTATTTTTACTATAGTACTTTACTAATATTTAAATATAAATATTAATTTTTTATTAAAAATAATTTCTATAGGTAATTTATATTTTAAGGTTATATACTTTTATATTATATAATTTAGTTTTTTTATTATACTTTCTTTTTATATAAAATAAAAATATTTTATTTTATTAATTTATTAATAATAATAAAAATATTATTATATATTATATTCATTATAAGCTTTTTTAATAGTAGTAGCTTAATAGTATAATTAAATAAAATAAAGTTTTATAAATATTTTAAAATTAATAATAATTATAGTTTATTATAAGGTTTTTATTAACTTAGTTATATTTTAGTATATAAAATATATTACTAAATAATTTTTTTAATAACTTTTTTTATATTTATAAAAGTATAATATTATTAAATTTACTATAGTATTTTATAATTTCTTTATATTTATATAGTAAATATTTATAAACTATTTTAATTACTTTTTATTATAATATTTTTAATACTTAGATTTTTTTATTTTTATAAAGAAATTTTTTTATAAAAATTATATTTTTAAGGAATTATTTTAGTATTTAATTACTAACTTTATTTTTAATAGTAAAAAAAGTATTAATAATTATTAATTTATAATATTTTTTTATTATTTTTTAAAATATTAATAAAATAAATTTTAATATTAATTTAAAGTAAATTTTTTTATAATTAAAAATATTTAATTATTTTTTAATTTTTTATAAAATATAATTTTAAAATTATATTTAGTTATAAACTTAAGGTATTTTTTTTATTATATAAAAATATTATTTTTTATAGTAAAACTTATTAAGATTTTTATAATTAAAATATATAGTAATTTTATATTTATTACTTAGTAAGTATAATTTTTATTTTTTAAATATTTTAAAAATAATTATAAATTCTTAGTTATATATAAAATATTATAATTTAAAATTATAAAGTTTTTTTTTTAAAAAAAAACTATAAAATATAATATTTTATTATTATTTTATTAATTAAAAACTTCTTTAATTATAAATTTAAAATATTTATTTTAATAATAATTAGTTTTTTAAGGTTATATATTTATAATATTAATATATTAGTAATAACTTCCTTAAGTATTTTAAAAGCTTTTAAAGTTTTTTTTTTATAATTAATAAATTAAATTTTTTTAACTTTATTATTAATTTTTTTTTTATAAAGTTTATAAGTAATATAATAATTTTATTATAGTTTTTAATAAACTTTTAGTAGTAATTTATTAAACTAAAGAAGCTTTATATTTCTTTTATTATTTTTAAAACTTTTTATTTTTTAATAATTATTATTTTAGTAAAATTTATTTTAATTTATTTTAGTAAAATAATATATTTTAAAAAGTTAACTTTTTAAATATAAAACTAATACTCTTTTAATTTTATTAATAAGTTTACTATTTATAATATCTTTAAAATTTAATATATATATTATTTATATTCCTTTAGGGTATTAAAGTAAATTAATATATTATTTAAGTATATAATAATAAACTTATTAATATATTTTTTAAAAACTTTATTAATTATTTATTAAAATATAGCTAGTATATTAATAAGTTTGAAAAATATAATTAAATATTTAAATAATTTATAGTATATTTTAAATACTATTTTTTATTTATTTTCTTTTTTAATTTATATAAGGTTATAGGCTTTTTTTAAGTTAAAGACTATAAATTATTTTATAATTACTAGTTTATTTTTAATTTTAAAAATTAATAATAATAGTATTTAATTTTTAATAGTAATTTCATTAAGTTATTAGTAATTAATAATTAATTATAATTTCTTATTTTTTTTAATATAAATATTATAAAGTATTTTATTAATAAATTAAAAACTTAAATATATTTTTTTTAATTATTTATTTAATTATTTCCTTAAAGTTTTAAGTTTTTTTTTATTAAGGTTATAAATTTTATTTCTAAGTTATTTTTTATTTACTAACTTAATAAAGTAATTTTATTATAAGTATAATAATAACTTAGTATTTAATATTACTTTATATAGTTTTTTATATTTTTTATATTAATAAAGTATTTTAGTAAAAGTTTTTTTAAGTTTTTTTTAATTTCTTTTTTTTTTAATATTTTACTTAGTATTTTATTAAGTATTATTAATTTATTTTTAAATTATATTATAATTTTATTAATATAAATATATTTTACTTTTTTATTTTATTTATTATATTTATCAGAAGCTAAGTTAGTGGAAAAGAGTAAAAAAGGATAAAGGATAATTATAAATAGCTATATAATAAATACATAAGCTTAAGGTAGTAAAATAATTATATTTATTTTTACTTTTCTTAATTCTTTTTTTAAAGTTTAGGTTTTTATAATATTATTATTAAGCTAAGGGTTTTATAACCTTTAGCTTATACTTTTATAATATAATTAATATATAGGCGTTATATAATTATACTTTTTTTAAATAGGCTTTAATATATTACTCTTTTTTCTAAAGTATTACCTTAGTATTTTTAATAATATTCCTTTTTTATTTTTATAATTAATCCCTTTTATTAAAAATATTAACTATATAAAAACCTTAATATAATTTAAGTTTTATATTTACTTTATTTTTATTATAAATATATTACTATTTTAAGCTTTTTTTTTATATTTTTAAAAATAAATATAAATAAAAAACTAATTATAATAATAACTTTATAATATTTTTTTATTACTTTTATAACCTAAAGTAATTAATACTTTTTTATAAAAAATAAAAAAGTAAAGAAAAATATAAATTTA
>NW_020209383.1:0-6889 GCF_003025095.1 Trichoderma harzianum CBS 226.95 | reverse complement strand
TTAAATTTATTATAACTTAGTTATTAAAATATAAAATTTAATAATAATATTACTAAAAGTATAAAAATAAAATCTAAGTATTATATTATAAATAACTCTCCTAAGTACAAAGGATAAACTACTTAACTAAAATTAAAATAATAAATTACTATTAAACCTTTATTTAGTAGCTATTAGCTAGGTAGTAGTACTTTACTAATTCTTTTATTTAGTAGTAGCTTAATTAATTTAATTTTTTTTTATAATTAATTTAGGTTACTTTTTTTTATTTTTTTTATTTTTTAAGCTTTAGTAAACCTTTTTTATAATATTAATAATATTTTTATTATAAGTTTTTATAATAATAGTTATTACTTTAGCTATAGTTATAGATAATTTTTTATTACCTTTAGCTATTATAATTATTTATAATAAATATATATTAATTATTAACTTATTTTTAATTATTAAAAAGGTTTATTACTTTTATATAAGGTATATTATTTTATTAAGTAGTTTTTTATATTATATATATAATTTATTTTTAAGTAAAATTATTACTACCTTTTATAATTTAATAAAAGGATATTTATTTAGTTTAATTAAGTTATTAAACTATAAGTTATAGGGCTTAAAGTATAATTATATTATATTTAAACTTTATTATTTAAGTTATTTTATATACTTTAAGTTTAATTTTAAACCTTAATTAACTATACTTTATAGCCTAAATCTTTAAAGTTTAATTTAATTAGCTATAGTTAATTAGGTTAGGCTATAGATTAATTCTAAATTTTAAATTAAAGGCTAAGGTATAGCCTTTCTTTAACCTAGCTATTATAGCTTTACTAACCTTTTTAATAATAAATATAACCTCTTTATATTATAAATAGAATTATTTAAGGAGTAATAAATTATAAATTTTTTAATTTTAATTAATAATACTATTAAAATTACTTATGTAAATAATAATAAATATAAGTTTTAATATATTATTATATATTTAAAAATATAAAATTAATAAGTTTATATTTAATATATATAGTACTAAAGTATTAAAGATTATATATTATTATAATAATTATTTTTATTATTTAATAAAATATATATAATTATTTAATATTATTATAAGTAATATATAAAAGAATTCTATTTTATTATAACTTAAAAACTAGCTTTTTATAAAAAAAATACTTTATTATTATTAATTTATAAAGTAGCCTATAATTATTAAATAATTTTAGTATATTTAATATTTTATTAATACTTTTTTATAAATTAGTAATAAATATTTAGCTATAGTATAATTTTTATTAAAAAAAAATAGTATTAAATATAATAAAAATATTTTATAAAGTATTATCCTTAATTACTTAGGTAATATATATTATATTATTTATATATAAAAGCTTAAATAAAGTATTAAATAAAATATTTAATTTTTTAAAAATATAAAAGATTTTTAATTTATACTATAATAAAAAAATATTAATATTAATAATTTATAAATTTATTTTAATAATATTAAATATTAATATTAATTTTTATTAAATAATTAAGCTTAATATTATATAATTAATTAAAATTACTATTAATAATCAAGTATTATAAAATAATAATTTATTTTTTACTATAGAGGTTATATTTATTATTAAAAGGGTTAGTAAAGCTATAATAGCTAAGTTAAAGGAAGATTATACCCTAGCCTTTAGTTTAAAATCCAGAATTAATTTATAGCCTAACTTAATTAATTATAGTTAACTAAGTTAAACCTTAAAGATTTAGGCTATAAAGTATAAGTAATTAAGGTTTAAGATTAAACTTAAAGTATATAAAACAGCTTAAATAATAAAGTTTAAATATAATATAAACTTTAAACCCTATAACTTATAGTTTAATAACTTAACTAAACTAAATAAGTATTCTTTTATTAAGTTATAAAAGGTAGTAATAATCCCTAAAAATAAATTATATATATAATATAAAAGACTACCTAATAAAATAATATATTATAAAAGTAATAAACCCTTTTAATAACTACCTACTATAAATAACTATAATAGCTAAAGGTAATAAAAAATTAACTATAACTATAGCTAAGATAATAGCTGTTATTATAAAAACTTATAATAAGGATATTATTAGTATTATAAAGAAGGTCTACTAAAGCCTAAAGAATAAAAAAAGTAAAAGAAAGTAACTTAAATTAATTATAAAAGAGAAAACATAGATTAACTAAGCTAGCTAATAGCTGCTAACTAAAGGTTTAATAGTAACTTATTATTTTAATTTTAGTTAGGTAGTTTATCCTTTGTACCTAAGAGAGATTTTTTATTATAACTTATACTAAGTATATAAATTTTAATTTAATTAATTAATAATTTTTTTTTTATAAAACTAAGTAACTTACTTTAAAAATTAATATATTAAATAAAACTTTAGTTTAATTTATTTATAAACTTATTATTATTAATTATTCCTTTATAATAAAATAAAAGTATTTTAAAACTATATTTTTTTAATATATTAATTTTTATAAAAAATTACTTTATATTATTATAGTAAACTAGCTTTAGTATTAAGTAGTATAGTGGGTTGTTTTAAAAAAGTTTAAATATTATTTATTTATTTAATTTATTTTTTACTTTAGTTTATATAATAAATTTTTTTTATTTTATTATAAATAAAGTATAATTATTTTATATATTTTTAGCTAAAAGTATAATTTTTTTTTATTAATAAAAAAGTAATTTTTTAAATATATAAAAAAATATAATTCTTAATTTAGTTAATAATTATATAATACCTTTTTAGTTATTTAAGTAATTAAAGGTATAATTATTAATAAAGGGCTTTAACTTAAGTATTTATTAATAATAACCTTTTATTATTTATTTAATATTTTAAAATAATAATAAAATTATATTTTAAAAAAGACTTTTTTAATAATAAATATAGTTTTTTTTATAAAATAATGGAAATAATTAATATAAATAAAAAATATACTTTTTTAAAAATAATAAAATTATTATAATATTATTAATATATACTTATATAAATTAATAAAATAAAAATAATTTATTATTAATTTAATATTAAATATATAATAGTAAGTTTTTAAAATTTATAAAAATAATTTTTAATATTTTTAAATTATAATAAATAATTAATATTAACTTATTTTTATACTTTAGGTATATTAAAAATTAATAAAAAAAACTTAGTATTAATAATTAATATATACTTTAAATTTTTAAATATAAAGGTTATATTTATTATTAAAAGGGTTAGTAAAGCTATAATAGCTAAGTTAAAGAAAAGCTATACTTTAGCCTTTAGTTTAAAATCTAGAATTAATTTATAGCCTAACTTAATTAACTATAGCTAACTAAGTTAAACTTTAAAAATTTAGGCTATAAAGTATAACTAATTAAGGTTTAAAATTAAACTTAAAATATATATATAAAACAGCCTAAATAATAAGGTTTAAATATAATATAACTATTATACTTTAAGCCCTATAATTTATAATTTAATAACTTAACTAGATTAAATAAGTATTTTTTTATTAGGTTATAAAAGGTAGTAATAATTCTATTTAAAAATAAATTATATATATAATATAAAAAACTACTTAATAAAATAATATATTATAAAAGTAATAAACCTTTTTAATAATTATAAAATAAATTAATAGTTAATATATATTTACTATAAATAGCTATAATAGCTAAAGGTAATAAAAAATTAACTATAATTATAGCTAAGATAATAGTTATTATTATAAAGATTTATAATAAGAATATTATTAATATTATAAAGAAAGTTTATTAAAGTTTAAAAAATAAAAAAGGTAAAAGAGAGTAACTTAAATTAATTATAAAAAAAAATATAAATTAGCTAAGTTAACTAATAGCTACTAAATAAAGGTTTAATAATAATTTATTATTTTAATTTTAGTTAAGTAGTTTATTTTCTATACCTAGGAGAGATATTTTACTATATATAAGGGTTTTTTACTTAATATTAAATTAGTAATTATATTAATAATTAATAATTAAAATAAAATACTTAATAAATATATAAAATCTTATATATTTAATTTATATATAATTTTATATAAATTATATAAGTAGTTTTACTTATATTATTATAAATTACTAACTTATATAATAATTACTATAATAATTATATATGAGTCTAAAATTTATTATTATAAATAAGGATTTTAATTAATAAATTACTTTAGTTAATAATTTAGTAATAATTTTATTTTTTATAATTATTTTAAATTAAATTACTTTTAGTATTATAAATATTATATAAAGTATTTTAAATTAGGTTTTTAAAAACTTAATTTAGGTTTTTTAAGCTTTTTATTTAAATATTATAATAATTATTTATATTCTTTTTAAATATAGAATTTAAAAAACCTAAACTAAGTTTTTAAAAAATTAATTTAAAATACTTTATATATAATTTATAATACTAAAAGTAATTTAGTTAACTATATAAATTAGTAAAATTATATATTGTAAATTATATTATTTTTATATTATAATTATATTAATTATATATTATAAATAATATTACTTAAGTAATTTATATAAGACTTTATATAAATTAAATATATAGGATTTTATATATTTATTAAGTACTTTAAAATAATATTAAAATTAATAATTAATAAAAATATATAATATTTTTATTATAAATATATAATTTTATAAATATATAATTTTTCTCCTTTTATAATTAATTAAAAAAAATTCTATTTTTATAAATACTTCCTAATATAAATAGTAACGTTAATTACTTTAATATTAACTTTTATATTTATAAAGCTTTAGAAATTATTTACTATAGTAATTTATAATTTTTTTTAAATTTATAAATTAAATAAGTTTTAGTTTTTACTTTAATATATAAATTAAATAAGCTTTAGTTATTATTTTAATTTATAAATTAAAAAGGCTAGTTTATTATTATTTATAGTTTTTAATTTTTAATAAACTTTTACTAGTTTTTTATTTTTTATATATTATATTATATTTTTTAATTACTTAAATAAATATTTATTATTTTTTTAAATTTAAGTATTTTACTTAGTTAATATTTTTATATTTTTTTAAAAAATAATTAAAGTTTTTTTATTTTATATATTTTACTTAGTAGTTTTTTTTATAAATATAAATTTATTTTAATTATTAATTAATTAATTATATTTTTATAAATCTTATTATAATTATAATTAATTAAAAACTTAGTTAATTAATTTATAAAATACTTAATTATTTTTTAAAGCTAAATATATTAAAATAAGTTTTTTAATATTTTTGAATTTTTTTTATAAAGTAATAGTAATTTTAAAATTAAGGATTTATTAATATAAATTTTTAAAAATTAATTTTTATAATAATTAATATAAGTAAATCTTTTACTTTATAAAATTAATTTTAAAACTTAGTTTTTTATATATTTTATAATAATAAAAAATCCTAAATTTAAAGGAAATTATATAATATTTATTATAATTAATTAAATAAAGTAAAAAAAAAGTTTTAATACTAAGTATAAATTTATATATTATATAATATTATTTATAGTAATTAATAAAAAAATATAATACTTTTACTATATAAGTATAATTTTATATAAGTATAACTTTTAACTTAATTTAATTAATTAAAAAAAAAGTCTCTATAAGTACTTTTTAATATAAATAATAAAATTAACTACTGTAATATTAATTTTTATACTTAAGTATAAACTTATATTTAAGTATAAAGCTTTAGAAATTATTTATTATAATAATTTATAACTCTTTTTTAATTTATAAATTAAATAAACTTTAGTTTTTACTTTAATATATAAATTAAATAAACTTTAGCTATTACTTTAATTTATAAATTAAAAAAATTAATTTATTATTATTTATAGCCTTTAGTTTTTAATAAACCTTTATTAATTTTTTATTTTTTATATACTAAATTGCTCTCTTAAGTATAAAGGATAAACTACTTAATTAAGATTAAAATAATAGGTTATTATTAAACCTTTATTTAGTAGCTATTAGCTAATAGTAGCTTAATTAATTTATATTTTTTTTTATAATTAATTTACATTACCCTTTTTTACCTTTTTTATTCTTTAAACTTTAGTAGACCTTCTTTATAGTATTAATAATATCCTTATTATAAGTTTTTATAATAATAGTTATTATTTTAATTATAATTATAATTAGTTTTTTATTACCTTTAGCTATTATAGTTATTTGTAGTAAATATATATTAATTATTAATTTATCTTTAGTTATTAAAAAAGTTTATTATTTTTATAATATATTATTTTATTAAATAATCTTTTATATTATATATATAATCTATTTTTAAGTAAGATTATTACTACTTTTTATAACCTAATAGAAAAATATTTATTTAATTTAGTTAAGTTATTAAATTATAAATTATAGGGCTTAAAGTTAATTATATTATATTTAAACTTTATTATTTAAGTTATTTTATATATATATTTTAAGTTTAATCTTAAACCTTAATTAATTATACTTTATAGCCTAAATTTTTAAAGTTTAACTTAATTAGTTATAGTTAATTAAGTTAAGCTATAGATTAATTTTAGATTTTAAATTAAAAACTAAAGTATAGTTTTTCTTTAACTTAGTTATTATAGCTTTACTAACCTTTTTAATAATAAATATAACCTTTATATATTAAATTATATTTTTTAATTATTTAAATAAATATTTATTATTTTTTTAAATTTAAATATTTAACTTAATTAATATTTGTATAATTTTTTTAAAAAAATAATTAAGTAAAATTCTTTTATTTTATATATTTTACTTAATAGCTTTTTTTATAAATATAAATTTATTTTAATTATTAATTAA